>NW_027468848.1:1002500-1027500 GCF_046254945.1 Alosa pseudoharengus
GTCTCCTTCATCCCTCCATCCTCCTCTCGTTCCGTCCTCGTTCCCTCACAACATTAATTAGGAGGAGGGGCTAGGACTGGAGTGCGCGTGTGTGTGTCTGTGTCTGTGTCTGTGTGTGTGTGTGTGTGTGTGTGTGTGTGTGTGTGTGTGTGTGTGTGTACTGTGTGTACTGTGTGTGTGTGTGTGTGTGTGTGTACTGTGTGTGTGCGTGTGTGTGTGTGTGTGTGTGTGTGTGTACTGTGTGTACTGTGTGTGTGTGTGTGTGTGTGTGTACTGTGTGTGTGC
Organism: Alosa pseudoharengus; assembly: GCF_046254945.1. Taxonomy (NCBI): domain Eukaryota; kingdom Metazoa; phylum Chordata; class Actinopteri; order Clupeiformes; family Clupeidae; genus Alosa; species Alosa pseudoharengus. Next base: position 1,002,786 of record NW_027468848.1, read on the forward strand.
GTGTGTGTGCGTGTGTGTGTGTGTGTGTGTGTGTACTGTGTGTACTGTGTGTACTGTGTGTGTGTCTGTGTGTGTGTGTGTGTGTACTGTGTGTACTGTCTGTACTGTGTGTGTGTGTGTGTGTGTGTGTGTGTACTGTGTGTGTGTGTGTGTACTGTGTGTACTGTGTGTGTGTGTGTGTGTGTGTGTGTGTGTGTGTGTGTGTGTGTGTGTGTACTGTGTACTGTGTGTGTGTGTGTGTGTGTGTGTGTGTGTGTGTGTGTGTGTGTACTGTGTGTGTGTGTGTGTGTACTGTGTGTGTGTGTGTGTGTGTGTGTACTGTGTGTGTGTGTGTGTGTGTGTGTACTGTGTGTGTGTACTGTGTGTGTGTGTCTGTGTGTGTGTGTACTGTGTGTGTGTGTGTACTGTGTGTACTGTGTGTGTGTGTGTGTGTGTGTACTGTGTGTGTGTATGTGTGTGTGTACTGTGTGTGTGTGTATGTGTGAGGGGTCAGGACTGGAGGAAGGAAAGATGGACAAAAAGACAAATGATCTGCACCCTCTGACGACATGCCATGGGAACGATAGCTTACATAATAATAACCCGCTTTTCACCCGTGTCAGTGTGTGAACGAGTGTGTTTCCCATCTCTATGCAGGATTCTTTGAGTGCTGTCTCCTCATTAGAACGTCTCTCTGAGTGCTGTGTCTCCTCATTAGAACGTCTCTTTGAGTGCTGTGTCTCCTCATTAGAACATCTCTTTGAGTGCTGTGTCTCCTCATTAGAACGTCTCTCTGAGTGCTGTGTCTCCTCATTAGAACGTCTCTTTGAGTGCTGTGTGTCCTCATTAGAACGTCTCTTTGAGTGCTGTGTCTCCTCATTAGAACGTCTCTTATATATATACTGCACTGCAGAAGGGTGGTGTAGTTGAACAGTGATCACTCAGAAGGGTGGTGTAGTTGAACAGTGATCACTCAGAAGGGTGGTGTAGTTGATCTCACTCAGAAGGGTGGTGTAGTTGAACAGTGATCACTCAGAAGGGTGGTGTAGTTGAACAGTGATCACTCAGAAGGGTGGTGTAGTTGATACAGAAGGGTGGTGTAGTTGAACAGTGATCACTCAGAAGGGTGGTGTAGTTGAACAGTGATCACTCAGAGGGGTGGTGTAGTTGATCTCACTCAGAAGGGTGGTGTAGTTGATCAGTGATCACACAGAAGGGTGGTGGTGCCATCTAGTGGAGGAGAACAGTCACAACGGGTAGTGAATGATGTCAGCGGCATCCTTCACATTCCATACAGATTGCCATGACAGCGGAGTGACATCACTTGTGATCACAGGGGTTGCATTCCAAATGCATGAGTGTTTATGTGTTTGTGTTTATGACTGTGTTACATGCATGAGTGTGTATGTGTTTGTTTTTATGACTGTGTTACATGCATGAGTGTGTATGTGTTTGTTTTTATGACTGTGTTACATGCATGAGTGTTTATTAGGGGTGTAAAGATTAACCGATACGTATCGGTATCCGTTTTTAACGTGTAAGATACGGATACATCGATACGTGAAGCCCCGTATCGGAATAAAACTGGAATGAACCGGTCGTTATATCGATTTACTTGTTACGAATCGGTTTTCACAACCTTTTCTGCTCACTCACGGCTCCCACACACAGCTGCGTGCTTCGCGTTGCTGGAGACGCATCCCATTCACTTTACATGGGCTCACGTGATCCGTTGCCCAACTGAATTGTGGGTCCGTCGCGTCGGGTTTCTCCCGCCGCTCGCGTTGAGGAGTTCAGCTGTTGCTGCACCAACATACGGCACCGGCCAATCAAGCCAATCTACGGACAGCACCAACCAATCACATTACGGTTTTACTTCAAGTCATTTGCATAGCTACCGTCGGGAACACCCACTGGCATGCATTGACGGAACGCAGCTGTGTGTGGGAGCCGTCAGACTCTCATTTACGTTCCAACCCACGTCCGGTTTTGAAACTATACGTGGCACGGAATTGTGGGTAATGCAGTTCGTTTTTGGCTACATTCATTGCCCAAAGTTGTCAAATGACCTCATTACCCATACATCTACTGCAACTTAAGCACGTGACAACTCGCACTCGGTCGTTTGTTTTACAGTTTTTACTCTTTTGTTTTTCAAAATCCAGCGCGAAATGAAACACTAAACAGCAACGATAGTCTGTAGAGCAGTGGTTCTTAACTGGTCTGGCTTTGGGACCCACAGTTTCCCATGTTCATTTAGTCGCGACCCATATATTTGTTTAGTGTTCAAACTAGGGCTGTCAAAATAACTGATTAATTTCGATTAATTCATTTGAGAAAAAATAACTGATTAAAAAAATTAGTGCAGATTAATCGATTCCGTATGACCTTTGACCCCGAGCCGTTCTAGTCAGTAAAAATTAGACTGTAAAATGAAGGAGAGAGAAGAAAACGTGCTGCCTGGATCATTGATTGGAACATTTACTCTTTAAAAAACGGCCTGATGGTGTTCTTAAAAAATAAAGTGTTGAAAATAAAGTCCTCTGCAATGTCTGCAGCAAGGAATTTGCATATCACCGGAGTTCATCAACTCTATAGTCGCACATCAATGCAAAGAAATAAGTGTTGACATTGAGGGGAGTGTTTTATTTTCATTGTGTCCCCTAGGTTATATCTGTGGCCTGAAATGCCTTGTATGTGAAAAAAAAGCGTCTTCCCGAAGCACTTTTGAACTTATTTCCTCAGCATATTAGGTCATATCATAGATTATTATGGCAATTATTTGAACAGTGAAAATAATAATAAAAGAGTTTTTGAACTTTAATGTCACTAATGCTGATTATTCAATGATTCATTTGAATTTAAATATGTAAAATACTTTCACAGCAAAAAATATATATGCGATTAATTTAGATTAATTAATCACAGAGTATGTAATTAATTAGATTAATTTTTTTAATCGATTGACAGCCCTAGTTCAAACCAACAGATACGGTAAACTACAGGGTAAGACATGCACAGTAGGCCTATCTGCAGGTCTACTTGTTTGGAGCATGCTAATGTTTGGCATTACATTTGTGAAGTCTTCAACTCCTGATGTAACCTTTTAAAGTACTCGACAGGTTTGTCTTTTTTTTTTTTTTAATCCACAAGCTCCACGACCCAGCCAGAACGGTTCCGCGACCCACTTTTGGGTCCCGACCCACCAGTTAAGAAACACTGCTGTAGAGTAAAGCCTTACGTTTAATGAAGGGATTTCCTTAAAGTTAAATAATAATTTGGCCCTTGCTAAAACGATGCACAAATTATTAGCCAATTATTTTGTTCATATTCACTCAGACTTGTGGCATTATAGGTTTCTGCATTAGGTCTACCGTTGGAACAAAATAAACCCAGAGAGTTCATTGATCTGTAGGCCTATTTTATTCTTGTAGGCTATATGAGAAAAGGCCAAGAGTGCCTTAAGCACTGTTTTATTTTATTTTGGTATTGTCTTACCTCAACAAGGCTACAGCTCCATGAAAACAATCAGATATAACTCTATAAAATCTATAAAGTCTATAAAAAAATGTTGTATTTGGCTGCTGTGTTTGACTGAAATGTAGACTATTCTTTTTTCATTTCAATACAGTATATGAAACAAACCTCAGTTTAGATAATCATATTCACACATGTTTTTGCCTAATTGACAACCATGACCATGATAACTGATAATAGGCCTATAAAATGAATGTGCAGTGCACCTTGAGCAAATGATAAAAAAATCTTTCAGAATGCTTTCCATTCTTGAACTGCATCGAATTGCATCGAATCGCATCGCATCGAATCGTACTGAATCGTTTTTTATGAACATGTATCTTTTCTTGTATCGAATCGTGCCCATGTATCTAGATGCGAATCGTATCGTCTTTTACATGAGAGATTCATACCCCTAGTGTTTATGTATGTGAGGGAGTTCATGGCATGACAACAACTATTTAAAAAAACTTTCTATGAAGCTGGCATCTATAATGCTTTATGAAGACATTCATAATGAATCCATTTTAAGATGAGTCTGGAACATAACAAAATGTGGAGAAAGTGAAGCACTATGAACACTTTCCGTATGCACTGTAGGAAGTGTTTTTAAACTCTCTTGTCCATTACAGTTGTGTGCATTACATAAAGCATATGCGTTAAATCTACTAGTGCAGGGCCCGTTCAAATATGCCATTCCTGTAGAAAACCCCTAGCCCAATTACATGCCCACAGGGATGCCTGCTTTAACAATAGGATGATCGGGAATAACATCACTCCAGATAAGCATTCAATAATGAATACTGAATACTATAATATATTATTACACGGCTCTTCATAATACTGAAGAATGCTCCATTCACTTGAATGGGCCTTCCCAACGTTCATCGGTCTGCTAATTCTCAATAACAGACCGTTGCTTAAGTATAACAGACCACTGTCAAGGAAAATGGGTTTTGTGCTTCTATTTCACGTGTTTCATATCACTACGCAAGGACTGGAACTTCATTCAAAAGTGAAAGCGGACGGTTGATTAGCTGTGTTCTAAAGAATGTTTGATTCAAGTTCAGTGTGTGTTGTTGCGACCTATTTGTTTTTCACCAAAAGCCACGATGAAACGGTAACAAATAGGCTATAGCCTAGGCTATGTAGGCTAAAGAGTCATATCGTGGGGAGTTTATTGTTTCGTTTTGGCAAGTAGCCGTGTAATAAGCGGGATAATGTATAGAACGCCGGTCATTATGGGAAAATAAGTCCCTTCAGGGCGAAACAAGAGCCCTCCACTGGTGCGTAGTGGAATGATGCAGCATCGTATGGAATTTGCAACGATGTGACTCAACAATCTCTGTTAGCCTAAAAATCATGCTCTCTCTGCCACTCGTTGGGTGTAGCTGATCAAAATGACCTCAGCCTAAAGCTTTGATGTAAGGCTATATGTTTAGCCTATTGAATAACTTAATGATATAGAAGACAAACCATTTTGTAGAAAGATGCATCATCATATGAGATTTGCAACGATGGGACTCAAAAACAGTATTTTCTTGTGTGTGCGCTTGTGCGCGCTTGTGTGTGTGTGTGTGTGTGTGTGTCCAGGAGGCCATCCAGCTGGACGGGGAGATCCTGTATGCGCTGCTAAAGCGAGTGTGTCCAGTGGCGTACCGGCACCTGGACAAGCACAAGATCGAGCCGATCCTCTACATGACCGAGTGGTTCATGTGCGCCTTTTCCCGCACGCTGCCCTGGGCCTCAGTGTTGCGCGTCTGGGACATGTTCCTGTGTGATGGTGAGACGCACACCACACACACACACCACACACACGCACCACACACACACACACACACACGCACCACACACACACACACACACACGCATACACACACACACACACGCATACACACACACACGCACGCACGCACGCACGCTCGCCCCGCCTCGCCCCGCCCGCTCTCTCTCCTAACGAGCCCGCTGCTCCTCCTCCTCTGCATGAGCATTTAACAAAATATTCACGATTGTTGTTGCCACATAGAAGCACTGCATAGAATTTTTTGCATAGAATTTTTTTTTAAATTGCTATTACATCCGCTTAGCATCGTGACCATGCTGCGCAAATTTGTTCAAAACTGCTGCATTAAAGTTAAAGTAAACTCTGCTAATGTCTTATCACAACATAACTTAGTACATTGAGGAGACTAAACTAAGTTACGCAATCAAGCAGTATCTCAAAGTTAACGTTAGAATACTGTTTGGATGTCATGTTTAGCATGCTTACTTACAGCTGCTTGTATTTCGTCACTCATGCAGGGCTCATTTTATTGACTCTGAATGCAAAATCCCGATGTAAATGGAAAAGCGCTTTCCAAGACTCAAAAGTGCTTGTCCCAAGGAGACGTACGAACCGTTATTTGAACTAACTATGTTATGAATTGCATCCACACATCAGCAGCCTTTTAACTGTGTTAATGTTAATTGACCGATCCCAAGGCCCTCCTCCCATTGTCAGTCCCATAGTTACTGTTGCTAGGTCGGACAAGTTTGCAGGAAAGTGTGCGAGAACCGGCGAGAACGCGTGTTCAACATGGGGACGCAGCACCCCCATTTAGCCGAGTGCAACAGTGTATGCTGAATTTCTGGGCGTCAAGTAATATTGATATATTCAAAAAACAGAGGTCAGAAAGGCCTTCAGTATGCAGATGGACACATTCACAATGTCCGCTGTTATCAACGAGGTGGAACACCACAAATTGAGGACAAACCAATCCGGTGTCGTGGATCTTAATAGGATGCATGTTAACTGGGGATAAACAATTAGCACGTTATCACAAGCAGGTAGTTTACCTTATTTGCTGCAGATATGACTCTGATTCAATAAACAGGTCTGTGCGAACATATGGTGTTGACGTGTCCATAACAAAATCTAACCATATTTCGAGGATTAATAGAAGACGGGACTAAGTGCTGCAGATCCAAGTTCCCACGCAACTTGGGAGAGTGACTAGCCTGTTAAGCAGCTCATGTTGGGGAGGTGGAGAGATAGCTTCTCTTCGGTAGGCCGAGAGTCTACTTATTATTTTGAATGGCTGCTTTAGAAGGAGTTCAAATAAACATGATACAAGTGTATTGAAAAGAACCCACTCCGAGTTCAAACCCATATCACGCATGACATCTATGTCCTACCTATAGGCTATCTGCAGTTTGCAGACGTGGTTTGTCTTGCACTAGACTTCATCATTATGCTATAATTAATTTAAACGTGGGCAATGTAGTAGGCTAGGTCTAATATTGGCGATTTCGAGCATAGCCTATAGCAAGGCATAGTTTTGAATCTGCACATGATTCGATCTTTAGAAGACATTGGCTATCTCTCGTTCAGCCATCAGTAATGCATCGCAGTAGGCTATTATTGCGTTTGTTGAAAAAATTATCATTAGCTTATTTCTGTCAACAGTCTTCTATCCCAAGTTAAACATGGCAAGGTAGCAAATCTGAAAGTATATTCTTGATGTGTGTAAGGCGATACGTGATTGAAAGTTGTAGCCTTTTGCGCGTCTTCCAATCGTATGAATGTGCGAGTTCAGTTCCTGCAAGGTAGGTATATTTTTTTGCGTAGGCTTATGTTGTCGTTTCATCAGTGGAAACCAGATTTAGTTATGTTTTTGTGTGTAGTTATGAACACAAATAAAGGGAACATTTTCGTACACACTCAGATTTCTTTACTGAAAAGTGTAGCAGCCTATCCAAAGTTATGCAAAGTTAGGCCTATGTGTGTTAACGTTTCACACGTCACAGTCAGGATATCGGATGTCACTTCTACAAGTATCTCAGGCTTATCTTTGAACCTTTTTGAGCTCTTTAGTTATTTAGTTACTTAGGCTACTTGCAAAAGAAGCATTATAGCATTCGCATAACCGGCGTATTGTCATACAGAATGGACACTAGAAAATTCAAAGTTGACCGAGGTCCTCCGAAGTCCTCATTGTGACATAGTAAAAGGGGGCGGGGCTTGGGATCGGTCAATTGCAAGGATTCCCTCACAAACTCTTAAAGTGAAAGTGACAGGCACTCAATTAGACCTATACACTACTGAACTTTATTGAATGTTACCTCTGACTAAGAATGCATTACTTTGCACTTGTATAGTCTTTTATTTTGGAATCTTAAGAGCAACAAACATATATTGCAATGTTAAAGAATTCATGTTTTTTCATTCAGATATGTAAATCAACATGTATAAGTTGCTATTAGTCAATTAATGGGGAGATAATCGATAATCGAATCAAAATCGAATCGGACTGTTAAAAAATTAATCGTTAGATTAATTGATGCATCGAAAAAATAATCGCTAGATTAATCGTTTAAAAAATAATCGTTTATCCCAGCCCTACATATTACCCTACCCTATATTATACTACCCATATTACTTTAGCACCGGGGTGGTATTGAAAGAAACGCATTTTGAAAAAAGAAGTATGTTTGTGAACCTTTTTGTTTAGTTGTCAGCTTAATAACACTTAAAAAGACTTAGGCTACCGTCGGCCTGTCGTTATCACGACAACATAAAATATCTCTCTCCCTCTACCTCTGCCTTTCTTTCTCTCTCTTGCCCACCATCTCCTCCCCCTCCCTCCATCTCCCCCTCTCTCTCTCTCTCTCTCTCCCGCTCTCTCTCTCTACCCCATCTCTCTCTCTCTCCCCCCCCTCCCTTCCTCCATCTCTCCCCCCCTCCATCTCTCCCTCTCTCTCTCTCCCCCCTCCCTCCCTCCATCTCTTCCTCTCTCTCCCCTCCCTCCCTCTCTCCCTCTCTCTCCCCCCCTCCCTCCCTCCATCTCTCCCCTCCCTCTCTCTCTCTCTCTCCCCCCTCCCTCCCTCCATCTCTTCCTCTCTCTCCCCTCCCTCCCTCTCTCCCTCTCTCTCTCTCCCCCCCTCCCTCCCTCCATCTCTCCCTCTTTCTCTCTCTCCCTCCTTCCCCCCCCTCGTCCCTCCCTCCATCTCTCTCTCTCTCTATCTCAGGAGTGAAGATCATCTTCCGTGTTGGGCTGGTGCTGCTGCGCAGTATGCTGGGGACCAAGGACAAGCTGAAGGCCTCTCAGGGCCAATACGAGACCATGGAGCTGCTGAGAGCTATCGAGCCTCGCTACATGCAGGAGGGATACCTGGTGCACCAGGTACACACACACACACTCTCACACACACACACACACACACACACACACACACACACACAGTAGGAGTCCATGGAGCTGCTCCTGTTTTCCGCCACTTTCCCGCCTGCTTGTTTTTCATCTCACACCCCCCCCCCCAGGAGTGTGCGGTGTCGGTGCGGGACGGTCCGTGTATCATTCGTTCATTTGATATTCAATTGAGAATCCAAAATTAGAAAACGAAAAAAAGACTTGTTATTACATTATTTGTTTATGAATGTGATACAAACCAACAAAGAACACTTTGTTTTTCAGACTTTTGATTTCATGGTCAGATCAAAAGTAGAACATTTAAAGGCCTCAGGGCCGAAACTGATTTTGATATTTATTTTTCCCGACCCGGAAATTATTTATTGACTTCCATTGCTAGCTGCTGCTTCTGTTTTGCAGTGTTAAATCAGACTAGGCCTACCAGTCCGATTATAACTTTACCACACACAATTTAACCCAAAGGCCTATATTTAAATGACCACTCGGACAGAGCAACAGAATCTCTTTTTTCCCCTCAGTCGGCAGTCTAAACAAATAGGTTTTTCTACTTGTAGGCCTATGCTCGATTCAGTAGCATAGCCAGAAATGTTCAAATGGGTTGGCACAGAAAAAAACGGGTGGGCAAAGCCAATTTGATTGAACATAAGATAAGCCTATATGAGATACACCATACAAATATTAATCGGCATGTTATATTTATGACAGTGGAATTTATTGAACGCATTTGATCACAACTGACAAATTAGGCAGAAACATTTTCAACTGGAGCAAAACAATGCATGAATGTAGGCCTAGCTTGAGTTGCGCGTCTTTTTTAGATGGTGAACGTAAACGAAGGAAAGCCCTCTAATTGGACGGGCAAGACTGACAAGCAGACGGGCCTAGGCCCGCCCGAGGCTATGCCTATGGCTCGATCTGAATGATTTGCTCTGTTTGTGAATGAAGTTGTAGCCCACTTTCCTTTGATCAATGTGCTGGTTGAACGATGTGTGTCCTGCCATAGCTACTTCTTGTCTCTGGTGTAATCTCACCAGAAGTTGGGCTACTGCAGCTGGCTGCCTTCCAACGACGTTGTCGACAAATGATGATCTGAGCTGATAGATCTAACATCTACTTCCATAACATGGGCTGATACTACATAAGCCAGTCATTACTTCTATAGGCCTAATCATGGGGCAACGCTTTGGACGAACGCGATGTTCATAAACGAAACAGGCATGAGAAGGGAGATGATTTTTTGACGATTCAACAACGAAACCGAGTTTGCCATTGTTGTGCAAGTCGCCCAATTTCTCTCTAGTTGTTAGACAATATTTTCTGTCGCTAGCCCAGGCATGGCCAAAATTAGTCGCTAAATCTGGCAACAAAGTCACTAAGTTGCCAACACTGAACACTGACAGGTCTAGACCAAGGAAGTGACTTCGGAGAGACTTCCAGGTCACAGAGATCGGAACGAATAAATATCAAAATCAGTTTCGGCCCTGAGGCCGTTTTTTAAACGTTATACTTTTGATCTGACCATGAAATCAAAAGCCTGGAAAACAACGCGTTAGTTGTTTGTTTGTATTACATTCATAAACAAATAATGAAATAACAAGTAATTTATTTTATTTTTTTCATTTTTGATTCTCAATTGAATATTAAATGAACGAATGATACACGGACCCGGGATGTTGTTTTTCATCTCATATTTCTCTCTCACAGGTGTTGGAGTGTCCGGTGTCGGTGCGGGATGTTGTTTTTCATCTCATATTTCTCCCTCTCTCTCTCAGGTGTTGGAGTGTCCGGTGTCGAGACGTTGCTTTTCATGTCATATTTCTCTCTCTCTCTCTCTCTCTCTCTCTCTCTCTCTCTCTCTCTCTCAGTTGTTGGAGTGTCCGGTGTCGAGACGTTGCTTTTCATGTCATATTTCTCTCTCTCAGGTGTTGGAGTGTCCGGTGTCTGTGCGGGACGTGGAGCGGGAGAATCACGTGCAGCTGAAGCGCTGGCGTAAGAAGCACGGCGAGCTGAGCTACAAGTCGGCTCCCAGGATGCACGGCGCTCTGGCCGTCATGGCCGCCGAGCCGCACAGCCGGCAGGACCTCTACCAGAACCCCACCATCGTGGTGCAGTCCCCGCTGGACCCCTCGGCCGGCACGCCCACGCTCAGCCGCGCCGCCAAGAAGAGGGCCACTCTCCGCAAGAGCCCCAAGCCCATCCCCGACGTCCCCAACCCCTACGCACTGCCCTCCGACCCCCGGCTGACCCCTGCGCCGCCCCCTCCCCACGCCAGGACGCAGCCCGAGGGAGCGGCCGATGCCCCACCTGCCCCACCTGCCCCACCTGCTGACCAGGCACCGCCGCTCTTGCCCCCCTCCGCTGCCCCCACGCGCTGCCCCTCTCCACCCCACCCGCCCATGTTCTATCAGCCGCCTCCGCAGCAGCCAATCAGCAGTCAGCCCTCGCCCTCACTGCAGCCAATGAGCAGCCAGCATTCGCCCCCCCAGCAGCTGCAGGCCAACGGGCAGCCCTCGGTGCAGCAGCAGCAGCCAATAGGCAGTCCACCTTCGCCACCACAACAGCCAATCACAACGCAGCCTCAGCGCCAGCACCCGCCCATGTTCTACCAGCCGCCGCCGCAGCCAATCCCAGAGAGCCCTGCAACACAGCCGCAGCCGCCTCCTCCAGCCCCCAGCCAGACCCCACCTCCACCACAGGACCTGCAGCCAATCACAGAGTGCCTTCCACAGCAAGAGCCAATCAGTGAGCCTGACGCAGCCTCTGTGCTGCAGGTGACCCCTGACCCCGACGCCCCCATTAGTGACTCACCTGCCGACCCCTCGGACCTCCCTGCGCTGGACCACCAGGCCCCGCCCACACCCAGCACAGACCACACCCCCTGTGACAATGCCCCGCCCCCACTCAACACAGACCCCACCCCCTGTGATAATGCCCCGCCCCCACTCAGCACATACCCCACCCCCTGTGATCATGCCCCGCCCCCACTCAGCACAGACCCCACCCCCTGTGATCATGCCCCGCCCCCACTCAGCACAGACCCCACCCCCTGTGATCATGCCCCGCCCCCACTCAGCACAGACAACACCCCATGTGATCATACCCCGCCCCCACCCAGCACAGGCCACACACCCTCTGACCAGGCCCCGCCCTCCTCATTCCACGCCTCCACTGAGAGTGTGGAGTCAGAGGATACCTACCTGTAGCCCCTACAAAGCACACACACAAACACCTGTAGCCCCTACAGAGCACACACACACACACACTCACACATACTACACTACACTACACACACACACACTCACACATACTACACTACACTACACACACACACACACAATGCACTTACAGGTTTGGCTTTGTTTGGACCTCTGGACCACAGCTTAGTCCTCTCTCCTCCTCTTCCTCTCTCTCCTCCTCTTCTCTCTCCTCCTCTTCCTCTCTCCTCCTCCTCTGCCTCTTTCCTTCTTCTCCTCCTCTTCCTCCTCCTCTTCTCTTCCTCCTCCTCTTCTCTCCTCCTCTCTCCTCCTCTTCTCTTCCTCCTCCTCTTCTCTCCTCCTCTCTCCTCCTCTTCTCTTCCTCCTCCTCTTCTCTCCTCGTCTCTCCTCCTCTTCTCTTCCTCCTCCTCTTCTCTCATCCTCTCTCCTCTTCTCTTCCTCCTCCTCTTCTCTCCTCCTCTCCTGGTGTTGACCTTGGGCCAGTCCACCACTGACCTCTGAATGTGCAGAACTACTACAGTGCTGTAGCCCAAATATAGCAGCAGGTTCCCACCATAGTGGAGCCCATTAAGGCCAGAGGAACTAGGGCCCTTATAAAGACCTATGGGGAACTATAAAGACCTATGGGGAACTAGAGCCCTTATAAAGACCTATGGGGAACTAGAGCCCTTATAAAGACTCACTGTGGAAACTCTGTTACATACTCTGCTCAGCTCAGTTACAGTTTCCTTGGTAACAAAGGTCTCCCTTGGTTTTTGAAACTCATTTACTTCCTGTTTTGAATTCTGTTACATATAATAATAAGGAGAATGCCACATGTACAGATCATCTGTGTGTGTGTGTGTGTTGGGAATATATGCTTTTGGGGCAGTTTGGTGGAAGGCAATTCAGCTTGGTTCAGTTGTCAAGGGGTCAGAAGATGCAGCAGTTAAGGAATTTCACATGGTTAAACCAGACTTTTGTAAAGCAAAAATACATCTTTACTGCTGTTTTGTCTGATTCCTGATATCGTGTAAGAAATGTTTTTTTTTTTTCTTTTCTTTAATCTAACTTTGATCATGCTCAGTTGGTGAAATTGGCCGTGGGTGTCCCTGGTTTAGTCACAAGGGGGCGCTTGTTACGCAAATATGTCCTGTTACGTGCCTAGGCGTCTTTACAGCACTAAGAACAAGAACTTTATCTCTGTCGTGATACTAAGAAGACGTGTGAAGGTCTTTCCTTTTCTGAGTCTAAACCATGACATTTCTCCCTCTCACTGTGTTACTCTATTGAATAGTCTAGCAATACCATAACTTGCCTCTGACTTGCCGCCATGTCTTTATAGGTATTTTATACGGGATGCCATTTCTGGCACAACATGCAACTGTTCCGACACTATTTTTTTGTACATAAAATACCTTTTTACCGCTTTTTGACAGTACTATGCAACACATGTAGGCTATGCCATGTTCACTAATGCGCTTTGTAGAAACGACCCGAAACTGTTACTTTGGCAGATGTGTGTAGCTTTGTAGGTGTTGGGATGACGTGAAATAGCCTAATGTGCATATTATGCGCATTTGCAGAAGGCCGCCACTCTCTGAGCGGTGTGTTGAAGAACGCTTTTGATGATGACGAGCTGTTCCTAAAAAACTTCCATTTCTCACTGTGGGTAGCGTCAGCTCATCTTGAGTTGATGCCTTTTGTACAAATAAAATATTGAAGAGTTGACATTTGTTCTCTTGTGGACATTGGATGCTTTTCTTTGTTTCATTGTTTCCTGGAAGGCTCCGCAGTGACACAACCAGCAGCTGTGCCATCTTTCAACAATCCTGTTTTGTAATGTTCTTAACCTTATCTCTGTCGGTCATCCGCGAATGAATTGGTCTCTTCTCCGAGGTCAGTCGCGCTACGAGCCAACGGCGGGTTAATGACAGACAACGAAGCGCCCGCTAATTCGGAGTTTCAGGTATCGGAGGACGTCTTTCCCACCGTGAGGTGTGAGACAAAATGACCTACAGCCCGAATTTACCTTCAAGGCAAACTAAAGGTTGGTGCAAATTACTACCTTAGTCGACCACGCCAATAAAGCCGCTCATTTGAGGGTCTTAAGTTCAGTGGAGCGAGATGGCGACGGGTCCCAGCAGGTCGGGTTGAGACACCTGCTACAGTAGACTAGTGGTGTAGGTAGCCTACCCTATAAGCGGGCTCGCAGAGAAATGAACACCCTACCCAGTGTTTTGGTCCTTAAATTCAGTGTCGGCTAATCTCAATTTAAAGATTAATCAATGCAGCCCAGCGTGCTATTCTGAAATGCTTTAGGTCACAGTCAGCCCATCACCGGTCTCAAGATTTATAGGCTACTTATACTAACAAAACAATTAAACAGTTAACAATACTAACAATACAGTTAAATTAATAAAAATTGACGGAATAATTAAGAGAAACTGAACCATTCGTTTCTTTAACAGAGTAGGCTACTGTGCAAAAGTCTTAGGCACGCTTTGCTTCAGTAGCCTATAGTCTATAATGCCATAAGGACCATAGTTGAATTCCTTCTCACTCTTAATTAGAATGACCAGAGGCTCCGCGGCTCACTTTAAAACTGACGCTGCTGTGTCTTTTGTGTTTTTTATATTCTGTATCTTCTGGTTTAATTGTAGGGAAGACGATGATATGATAAACTGACATATATGGTCATCATAGCATCGCTAAATACACACAGTTGTGTTCAGAATAATAACAGTGTGTTTTTAAAAAGTGAATAGGCCTAAAGCTCAAAATTCTTAGAATAGCTGTTAATTCCATCAAATGCATTGGGAACACTGCACATTCAATTTCAAATCAAAACAGGACCAAAATTGATCAAGTTTGTTATACCTTTACAGAAAGTGAAGAAAAAGGACTATTATGCTGTTTAAAAAAATAGCAGTGTTTGCATTTTTCTTTACAAACTCAAACATTTACTGTATGAACTGAAAAATGTCTCAAGATTTTGCTTTACTTTGAATCACTGCACTAATGTTTAGTTGCGTAACCATTATTTCTGAGAATTGCTTCACATCTGTGTTGCATGGAGTCGACCAACTACTGGCACCTGAGAACAGGTATTCCAGCCCAGGACGAGTGAACTACATTCCACAATTCCTCTGTATTTCTGGGTTTTGCCCCAGAAACAGCATTTTTGATGTCACCCCACAAGTTTTCTATAGGATTGAGGTCTGGGCATCGGGCTGGACACTCCATAACATCAATCTTGTTAGTCTGGAACCAAGACTTTGCTCGCTTACTGGTGTGTTTTGGGTCATTGTCTTGTTGAAACAGCCATTTCAAAAGCATTTCCTCTTCAGCATAAGACAACATGACTTCTTCAAATATTTTGATGTATTGAAACTGATCCATGATCTCTGATGTGTGATAAACAGGTCCAACACAGATAGATAGATAGATAGATAGATAAATAGATACTTTATTGATCCCCAAGGGGAAATTCAAGGTCTCAGTAGCATACAGACATCACACACAACATGCACTTACAGCAGAAAAAGTAATATACATATAAAAAAAACTCCACTGTACAATAGAGACAGTAGAAGATAAACGTGATACTAAAATACTAAATATACTAAAAACTAAATCAAATATCAACATAGTGATCAAGCATGACAGGGCAGGGACTGAGCCTGTAATTCAGTGTGCATTGTAAGGTGCTCTGTGAGAGTGAGTGTCATGGTGATGGTGCAAATAAGTAAGTCCAACACTGCAACAGTGCAAGAATAAAGTCTAGAGACCAGCATAGAATAAATATGGACATATGAGAGAATAATGTAGACAAGGTAATATAAAAAAAATATATATCAGTGCAAGAATAGGTTGAGGTAATAGGGTTACAGTCATTGGTCAAGTATTGAGTATAAGGTATTAAGCATCAAGTACGGCCACAGTCCAGGAGGGAGGGAGGGGTTGTGCATATAACACCACAGTATGAGAAACATGCTCATAACATTCTTGTGCACCACCACCATGCTGTACTGTCTTCACAGCACTGGGGCTTAAATTCAGTGCATGTAGGTCGTTGGACACACTGTCTGATAAGGCATCTGGGCCCCTACCAGCTAAACTAAGGCATCTGGGCCCCTACTAGCTAAACTACTGTAAGGCATCTGGGCCCCTACCAGCTAAACTACTGTAAGGCATCTGGGCCCCTACCAGCTAAACTACTGTAAGGCATCTGGGCCCCTACCAGCTAAACTAAGGCATCTGGGCCCCTACCAGCTAAACTAAGGCATCTGGGCCCCTACCAGCTAAACTACTGTAAGGTATCTGGGCCCCTACCAGCTAAACTAAGGCACCTGGGCCCCTACCAGCTAAACTACTGTAAGTGAAATGGCTATTCCACCAAACTTTTTAGCCACATGAGGTAGATGAGGAGTTCTCCCGACACACATTCCAGAGAAGCACGCACGGAGAGTAGAATTAAATCCAAAAGGTTGACATTTATTCCACAGTCCGGTTGACTTCCAAGAAGTGAAAATAATGATTAACTAAACTGTATGTGCTATGCGTATGTGCTATGCGGTCGGAAAACTATTCCAACTCGCCATCTAACCTGCTGCAGTGCCAATCAGAGGGTCAATTAAGGCCTACACATTCGCGCCTCACAGGTACGTCCCTACGTTGAACACATGCAGGTAAGTCTTAAGGTAAGAAAGAAAATCAAAAGGCATATCATGGGTAATGCATTGCTTCATATTAATATTAACTAGAAGGTATTACTACTCCTAAATATGGCTCCTACAGTAAGGCATCTGGGCCCCTGTGCCAGAAGTGTTATGGGTTAGTTAGTTAACCCTGTGACCCAGATGTTCTGTTGGTGCTGTGTGATTCCCATCTGGTTGTGTAGTAAACACATCTTAACTAAACCTGTCGTGTTTGTGACTTAATGACATCTTTACTATTTACTGGCACTGGGCACAGACAAGGAAAGGGCCCCTGCATAGCTAAGATCAGACAAGAAGAGGGATCCCTGCATAGCTAAGATCAGCCATCTCTAGGCACAGACGATAAAAGGGCCCCTGCATAGCTAAGATCAGCCATCTCTGGGCACAGACGAGAAAAGGGCCCCTGCATAGCTAAGATCAGGCATCTCTGGGGGTCTGAGACTTTTTTTGAGAATTGAGACTTAGGCCCTACAGATATGTCATATATTCATCTACAGATTCAAGACATCTTGATGAATTACAAAGTGATTATCACACATAGCGAGACCTGTTTGCATGATTATCACACATAGCCTGACCTGTTTACATGATTATCACACATAGCCTGACCTGTTTGCATGATTATCACACATAGCCTGACCTGTTTGCATTTGACTGATGGGCCCCAGAGCTGCAACATACCCCCCATGGTATATGATATTCAGATGGCAGGGCTGTAACATAACCCCCATGGTATATGATATTCAGATGGCAGGGCTAGAGGACATAACCCCCATGGTATATGATATTCAGATGGCAGGGCTGCAACATAAACCCCATGGTATGTGATTGAGTGTCCTTATTCAGATATTAGGGTGAATAACATAAACCATATGGTATATGAGAAGCCTAGGCGTTATTATGAAGACGGAGAGGCGAACTGAGCTAGCGTGCTAGCGTGCCGTGTAAATCCTCACAGCCCTAACCTTAAGAACGCTTCTAACCGCTGAGTTGGAAGCCTGGGCTTTTAGATCAGTGGTTAGAGCGTTCGACTCCCATGCCGGTGTGTGTGGAGGTGGCGGGTTCGAGGGCCGTGAGTGGCGGACGAATTACGACCTCGGTTACGTTAACTTGTGACCCCTGACCTCTGACCCCTGACCTCATGGCCTCTGTACTATTGGCACATTGTTTTGACATGGTTATACTGTATCTGCTCTCAGATCCCTCACTGTACTCACTAACCTCACAAGTGCCTAATGCACACACATACACACACACAAACACACACAAACACAGATCCTTCACTGTACTTAAGTAACCTCACAAGTGTTTAATGCACACACACACACACGCACTCACGCACGCATGCACGCACGCACGCACACACACACACAGATCCTTAACTGTACTTATTTAACCTCACAAGTGCCTAATGCACACATTCACACGCTCACACACACACACACACACAGATCCATCTCACGCAAAGCGTGATCCTTGTAACCTCTCAAGCTCAACACACACACACACACACGCTCACACACACACACACATGCTCATGCTCACACACACACACACAGGCTCACACACACATGCTCATGCTCACACACACACAGACACACTTTGGCCTTAGTTCTCCATCTCTTTCACACACTCTGGTGCCCACACAGAGGGCTTTGTGTCTTGTCCTCATTGGTAGGCAGGCGATTAGAGAGCGCTGCTTCAGCAGGTGTGCAGCGTGTGTGTGTGTGTGTGTGTGTGTGTGTGTGTGTGTGTGTGTGTGTGTGTGTGAGCGATTAGAGAGTGCTGCTTCAGCAGGTGTGCAGGCCACTTCTCTAGCTTGATAGAGGAAGAGGAGGTCACACACACATACACACACACACACTAGCTACCATGTGCTCATCGCTTACACTTCAACTGGACAAAACTGAGGGAAAAAGACGTCACTCACAGACGTGCGTCAGACGAGCTCTGACCCCTTCACAGGTCACGTCACAAGAAGACGCGTCGCATGTCAGGGTCACGTCACAACAAGACGCGTCGCATGTCAGGGTCACGTCACAACAAGACGCGTCGCAAGAAGACGCGTTGCAAGAAGACGCATCACAAGAAGACGCGTTGCAAGGAGACGCATCATAAGAAGACGCGTTGCATGTCAGGGTCACGTCGCAAGAAGACGCATCACAAGAAGACGCATCACAAGAAGACGCATCATAAGAAGACGCATCATAAGAAGACGCGTCGCATGTCAGGGTCACGTCGCAAGAAGACGCATCACAAGAAGACGCATCACAAGAAGACGCATCATAAGAAGACGCATCATAAGAAGACGCGTCGCATGTCAGGGTCACGTCACAAGAAGACGCATCACAAGAAGACGCATCACAAGAAGACGCATCATAAGAAGACGCGTCGCATGTCAGGGTCACGTCGCAAGAAGACGCATCGCAAGAAGACGCGTCGCATATCAGGGTCATGGGTCAACTCGTACGCCACTTCCTGCTGCATCGTACGCCACTTCCTGCTGCATCGTACGCCACTTCCTGCTGCATGGGTCAGCTCAGACGCCACTTCCTGCTGCATGGGTCAGCTCGTACGCCACTTCCTGCTGCATCGTACGCCACTTCCTGCTGCATTGTGGGTCAGACGAGCTCTGACCCCTTCACAGGTCACGTCACAAGAAGACACGTCGCATATCAGGGTCACGTCACAAGAAGAGGCATCACAAGAAGACGCGTCGCAGGAGACACGTCGCATATCAGGGTCACGTCACAAGAAGACGCGTCGCATATCAGGGTCATGGGTCAACTCGTACGCCACTTCCTGCTGCATCGTACGCCACTTCCTGCTGCATCGTACGCCACTTCCTGTTGCATGGGTCAGCACAGACGCCACTTCCTGCTGCATGGGTCCGCACGTACGCCACTTCCTGCTGCATGGGTCAGCTCGTACGCCACTTCCTGCTGCATCGTACGCCACTTCCTGCTGCATGGATCAGCTCGTACGCCACTTCCTGCTGCATGGATCAGCTCGTACGCCACTTCCTGCTGCATCGTACGCCACTTCCTGCTGCATCGTACGCCACTTATTGAGCTAACAGAGCGGCATGTTGAGCACCGTCATTGTCACCCCAGGACTGTCGTGACCCTGACATGTGACGCGTCTTCTTGTGACGTGACCCTGACATGCGACGCGTCTTCTTGTGATGCATCTTCTTGTGATGCGTCTTCTTGTGATGCATCTTCTTGTGATGCGTCTTCTTGTGATGCATCTTCTTGTGATGCGTCTTCTTGTGATGCATCTTCTTGTGATGCGTCTTCTTGTGATGCATCTTCTTGTGATGCGTCTTCTTGTGATGCATCTTCTTGTGATGCGTCTTCTTGTGATGCGTCTTCTTGTGATGCATCTTCTTGTGATGCGTCTTCTTGTGATGCGTCTTCTTGTGATGCATCTTCTTGTGATGCGTCTTCTTGTGATGCATCTTCTTGTGATGCATCTTCTTGTGATGCGTCTTCTTGTGATGCATCTTCTTGTGATGCGTCTTCTTGTGATGCATCTTCTTGTGATGCATCTTCTTGTGATGCGTCTTCTTGTGATGCATCTTCTTGTGATGCGTCTTCTTGTGATGCATCTTCTTGTGATGCATCTTCTTGTGATGCGTCTTCTTGTGACGTGACCCTGACATGCGACGCGTGTTCTATACGTGCATAGGCTCTATAAGGCAGACGTGCATAGGCTCTAGACGTGCATAGGCTCTATAAGGCAGACGTGCATAGGCTCTAGACGTGCATAGGCTCTATAAGGCAGACGTGCATAGGCTCTAGACGTGCATAGGCTCTATAAGGCAGACGTGCATAGGCTCTATACGTGCATAGGCTCTATAAGGCAGACGTGCATAGGCTCTATACGTGCATAGGCTCTATAAGGCAGACGTGCATAGGCTCTAGACGTGCATAGGCTCTATACGGCAGACGTGCATAGGCTCTATACGTGCATAGGCTCTATAAGGCAGACGTGCATAGGCTCTATACGTGCATAGGCTCTATAAGGCAGACGTGCATAGGCTCTATACGTGCATAGGCTCTATAAGGCAGACGTGCATAGGCTCTATACGTGCATAGGCTCTATACGTGCATAGGCTCTAGACGTGCATAGGCTCTATACGTGCATAGGCTCTAGACGTGCATAGGCTCTATACGTGCATAGGCTCTAGACGTGCATAGGCTCTATACGGCAGACGTGCATAGGCTCTATACGTGCATAGGCTCTATAAGTGCATAGGCTCTATAAGGCAGATTTATGTACGTACATGTTAAGACATGGTGCCCAGGGGCAGAGGCGTATCAAGCTTTTTAAAAGTGTGGGGGTTGTGGGATAGGAAAATGAAACAATCTGGCCAAATTATAAATAACTCCCTACAGGGACGTTGTAAGTATTTTTTTGAGAGGGGTGCGGACTATATTGGAGTTTCTCCCCCGAAAAAAAAATTAAATTCTGATTGCTAAAAACACCATTTTAATGCAGTTTGGGAGGGACAGAAGAAGCAGCGCCCCTCACATGTGTAGCTCATGTGACATGTAGGCCTACATGATCTACCTGCTATCACTTCACTATTTGACACCCTACCCTACATGGAGACATACTGTATCTCATGTTATAAATCAAGAAATCATTTCAGAAATTATGTTTTGTGCATATGGGTTAGCAGGCTACAATAAATTGCCTAACAGACAGCAGCCTAATTTCGAGGTATCACTAATACCTATTAAATAAATGTAAAGGACAAAGAACTGTAAGCTCAAATTCAAAAACGTTTGAAGTCTACCCAAACATATGCAAAGGGAATATAAATAAATTGTGTTTTATAGCCAGCTTAATTAATGTCAATTTAAAGATAATGATTAGCAGTTTCTATGCATTTTTCCATTAATAGTTACAGGAAGCCGCGTTGTTGTTTAAACTATTGTTGCTTCTAGCCCACGTTACCTCCAGTTTCACTTGCTGCAGGGACGCACACATTGCATCAAATGTGTCTTGATGCCGCCGTTTGTAAGATCAGATCAAATAAGACGTTCGAAATGGAACGCGATGTAATTAAGCTGTTCCTTTCCAAGCGTCTTGGCGACACTGTATGTGTGCTGACTGGGCTATGTCTATATAGTTGATGACACCAAATGAATAAGTATGCTGCAAATGAGCAGACGTGTGAAGCACCGGGTATAACTTAATTTCGCGGCTACGTGGAGCAGTAGTAGGTTAATTGTTGAGGAGGCCCATAGTTTGAGAAAAGCTGCAGATCATAGGCAGAGAAAGGTCTGAGAACAGTATCCAAAGGTTTTCCTGCTGAAACAGGTGCCTTGGTGCACGCACCCCGCTTTCACTTTGACTCCCTGCATTGTGACAAAAACTGTCAGTCAGACAGTGAATTTTGGTTTACTAAATTAGCATAATGCGGTAACAATTATCATTTTAATTCTATCTGAAATCTGTTTAACCCAAGCAGCAGCATAGCCTTGAAAGACGCACACTCTGAATTTGATCAGAGCGGCGTTATAGATACGGTTCCAACTCTTTATGGGAGCGTTTATTTCCATCCCTGCTGAAAAAACCACCTAGAAACTAGCTTATGCTGGTAGCTGGTTTAAGCTGGTTTTAGCTGGTCTTTGCTGGTTTTCTTCCAGCTCTTGCTGGTTTTTGCTGGTGTAGCTGGTTAGGCCACCAGCTGGATATGCTGGCGTGACCATCTGAGGAAGCTGGTCATGCTGGTGTGACCAGTCTGTCTTGTGGGATACAGCTGGTGCAAGATGGTCATGCTGGTGACCAGCCTGTCAAGCTGGTCATGCTGGTTTGCTAGAATGACCAACATAAGCTGGCATGGCCAGTTAAACCAGCACTATAGACCACCAACACCAGCTAAAATTACCAGCTTGAGGTGGTACGACAAGCAAAACCAGCTGAATTACCATTATAAGATGGGTAAACCAGCTGAAGGTATGTTTTCGCAAGAGTTTTGCTGGTCTAGCAGGTCAACCATCATAGGGTGGTCAAACAAGCTGGTTAACAAGCTGGTCAACCAGCAAACCACCTTTAGCTGGTCAGGCTGGTTTTTTCAGCAGGGATATTTTACTTTCAATTTAATCTGACAAAAAGTGTGGGGGATAGAATTGTGTTCCAGCAAAACTGTGTACGTTATAACACCCACATCCCCCACGCTTGCTACGCGCCTGCCCAGGGGGCATTAAGATATGGTGCCCAGGGGGGCATTAAGACATGGTGCCCAGGGGGGCATTAAGACATGAGACCATTAAACCACACAATGATCCGAGCCATACAGCCAAACAAGGCAAGACATGATTAACAGAACAATATCAACATTTTAGAGTCCAGACCTTAATCCATCATAAAAGTGAGCACAATGCCAGAGTGATGGCAAATAATCGTTCCTGCCTCAAAACCCGGATTGCTGTTAAAAAGGTGCGGTCTAGAATCATTTCACAGACATGGAGAGCCTTGGTAGGTTAGTCCTCGCTCTGACACACACACACACACTTTTTTCACATTGTGTGTGTGTGTATGGCTTGGTAGGCTTCATGCCCAGTCCTCGCTCTGGAACTGGGACACCAACATGATGTCTCGGAGCGAGCCTTAACGCTCCAGCCAATCAACACACATCCTCATCCACATGGACACTACTCTACTGGGCACTACGGGCACTACTGGGCACTACTCTACTGGGCACTACTCTACTGGGCACTACTGGGCACTACTGGGCACTACTCTACTGGGCACTACTGGCACTACTCTAATGGGCACTACTGGCACTACTCTACTGGGCACTACTCTACTGGGCACAACTCTACTGGCACTACTGGCACTATACTCTACTGGGCACTACTCTACTGGGCACTACTGGGCACTACTCTACTGGGCACTACGGGCACTACTGGGCACTACTCTACTGGGCACTACTGGGCACTACTCTACTGGCACTACTGGGCACTACTCTACTGGGCACTACGGGCACTACTGGGCACTACTCTACTGGGCACTACTCTACTGGGCACTACTGGGCACTACTCTACTGGGAACTACTCTACTGGCACTACACTACTGGGCACTACTCTACTGGGCACTACTGGGCACTACTCTACTGGGCACTACTCTACTGGCACTACTCTACTGGCACTACACTACTGGGCACTACACTACTGGGCACTACTGGGCACTACTCTACTGGGCACTACTGGCACTACTCTACTGGGCACAACTGGGCACTACTCTACTGGGCACAACTGGGCACTACTGGGCACTACTCTACTGGGCACTCCTGGCACTACTCTACTGGGCACTACTCTACTGGGCACTACTGGCACTACTCTACTGGGCACTACTCTACTGGGCACTACTGGCACTACTCTACTGGGCAATACTGGGCACTACTGGGCACTGCTCTACTGGGCACTACTCTACTGGACACTACTGGCACTACTCTACTGGGCACTACTGGGCACTACTCTACTGGACACTACTGGCACTACTCTACTGGGCACTACTCTACTGGGCACTACTGGGCACTACTCTACTGGGCACTACTGGGCACTACTGGGCACTACTCTACTGGACACTACTGGCACTACTCTACTGGGCACTACTGGGCACTACTCTACTGGGCACTACTGGCACTACTCTACTGGGCACTACTCTACTGGGCACTACTGGCACTACTCTACTGGGCACTACTCTACTGGGCACTACTCTACTGGGCACTACTGGCACTACTCTACTGGGCACTGCTCTACTGGCACTACTCTACTGGGCACTACTGGCACTACTCTACTGGCACTACTCTACTGGGCACTACTCTACTGGGCACTACTCTACTGGGCACTACTGGGCACTACTGGGCACTACTCTACTGGGCACTATTCTACTGGGCACTATTCTACTGGGCACTACTCTACTGGGCACTACTCTACTGGGCACTACTGGGCACAACTGGGCACTACTCTACTGGGCACTACTGGCACTACTCTACTGGGCACTACTCTACTTGGCACTACTGGGCACTACTCTACTGGCACTACTCTTCTGGGCACTACTCTACTGGGCACTACTGGGCACTAATCTACTGGGCACT
>NW_027468848.1:1035000-1045000 GCF_046254945.1 Alosa pseudoharengus
ATGGATTATAACTAAAGACAACAAAGATCAATCCCATATGGGGAACGTGCTTGGACAACAAAATAACTAAATCTACACAAAAAGCTAAACAAAGAACGTGATGTGCCAGCGAGGCACCATGAAGCTGCCCTGCATCTGCCGACGGGATCAGACGGGAAGTGAATGTGAGAGAGAGAGAGAGCCCAGATGTCAAACAAGGCGTCCTTATAGACGTTGCCCAACCCACAATCAGCACTTGGCGGGACACAAGATGGCCTGTAGGGGGACAGAAGGAACAGCAGGACTGTAGCGCAGCAGCACAAACACTGTTCAGTTTGCCCTTAATAGCGTAACTACGACCCACCTCACCTCACGCCAGTGTTGGATGTGTGTGTTCGTTGGTCTGGTCACACAGACTAGAGTAAAGTGTGTGTATGTGTGCGTGAGTGTGTGAGTGAGTGTGTGTGTGTGTGTGAGTGTGAGTGTGTGTGCGTCTGTGTGTGTGTGTGTGTGTGAGAGTGTGACAGTAAGCGCTTTCAGACATACGTGTAAGACCGGAGGTTCTGCCGATGTTAAACGGTGGGGCCGTATATCTGAACGACATAACCGGTCATATGGAAGTCCGAATTTAGCCGGTTGTTCTACTACTCCCCCCCCTAGTATTTCCTTCCTTTCCACTATTATGTAAATGTGCTGCGTCTGAACGAGGCGTAGAACATGCGTTTAAAATTCACAGAGGGCGTGTCGGTGACGTTTCTTTCGTGCGTCCATGTGGTTAGATCTGACTTAAATGCCAGTGTTATGATGGAGTGGCATAGTTCTGTATGATGATGCAGACATCACGCAGCTACTGTCCATGAGGGCATACAACATTTTGATAGAACACATGAAGGGAACGGCAAGAGACGTTGTAGCCTACAACTGCATGGCAAGGCCAAACGAATTCAAAAGACTGAATCATCATAAGCAGAAGGCGCTGAAAAGGCAGTAGCCTACAGCGACGTCGTTGACGACAATAACAGGAGTATTTAATAAATTGTTAGCCAAGACGGTTTTCTGTTTATTGATGGCCTTCTCATGACCTCAGAGCTGAGCTCGCTGATATTTGTTGAGCATAAATATGCCTAGAGAAAATGAAAACGAAGAAAACCCAACTTTGTTCCAAGCTCCTTACGTAAATGCAATAGACACATGGGGAGAGGATGCTTTTGGAAAAATAAACCATGAAAAAACGAACCACTTCACTGTTATGTTAGTATTTAAAAACGTTGTATGATGGCCTTAAAGTCTTGAGTTAGCCTACTGAATTGGCTGGTACCATAAAGTTTGTGCATGCTCTCTCTCCAACGCAAACCAGATTTGGGGTTCCATAGCCAAGTAATTCTGCTACATAACGGTGAAAACAGATAAATATGTTTATTCGAAGCACACATACAAACTAGAAAATGCAATTCCAGGGAATTACCATTGCATGTAAATGCAAAAAAGATGCTGTGTATAACATTAAATTACTTACAGTATGATTATTCAGATTACATAGACGTGTCCAGTATTCTTGAAAACCACTTACTTGATTAGATGTTAGCTTAGAGTATATGACAATCAGTAAAAATAAATTGTTAATTCAATATTGATCGATCAACATTCTTTGTTTTAATACAGCAGAATGATACTCAGAATACACTAATGAACACTTAACAACCAATGTAAGCTTGAAGTAAAAAAAAAAATCACAGTTGTGTGTGTGTGTGTATATATATACACAGTGATGCCAGTAACGCATTACTTAGTAACGCGTTAGTCTATTTTTACCACTTTTTTCAGTAACGAGTAATCTAACGCGCTACTATTTACAAACCAGTAATCAGATTAAAGTTACTTATCTAAGTTACTGTGCGTTACTATTTTTGTCATGTTCCTTAATAAAAAGATAATTGCTTTCTTCTTGTCTTGGGTATTAATGTCATGTAGGCTATGCTCACGTTTTCAGCATGAGGACAATTCACGTGCAGCGACACAAACGTAAACAACAATGGAGGGAGAGAGAGAGATGCACATTTCATCAGTCATTGCTTTGAGTTTGTGTCAGTTAAACATGACAACATTAAGGTACATTTTACATTCTGTGCTGGCGACAAAGTGTTGTCTAGCTAGACATCCCAAGTCTCCCGAAGTTTTGGGAGTCTCCCACATATTGATAGCGGCTTCCTGACGCCCGCAAATTACATAAAATCTCCCGGATTCTAGAGCGAACAAGAGCACGCAAGCCAGACCGGACTTCAAATCAAAGATTCTAGAATCTTTGCTTCAAATCGCGTGTGCATAGCTTAATGCGCACACAACGGAGAGGGAGAGAGAGAGGAATGGTGCGTTTGTGCCTGAAGCGCATCAAAGACAGAGAGCATCCTGGTCTGTTTTGCTAAATCAACTAATCCGTTTTCAGTGTAAGTGCTTATATCTCTTTTCTCCCAAACATAATTAATCAGTTCAGTCAGTGTATCTAGGAAGCATCATGGCAGCGTCAGTGCCCCTCAAAAAGGAAGATTTAAGACCCATTTCACATCAGACTACGTATGTGAACCCAAGTGTACCCAATTGTCTCAAAAGATTAAAACATAATGATCATCTTGCACACTGCACTGTTTGTAACAGCAACTTTAGCATTGCTCACGGCGGGTTAAATGATTGCAAAAGACTTGTTGAGGTGAGTTTAACAAGTGTAATTTCATTTGCATATTATTCAGGCCTATAGGCTACAAGTTGCCAAGGCTACATGAAAAAAAATCTACATATTTTACTATAACAGTTTCTATCAGTAGGCCTTCCTTATTTGGTGTACTTAGACATTATTGAACAAACATCTGAATTTTAGTATCTAAGTAGGTTAGGTTGGGATGTCTGCTATACATTGCTGTTAAAATGCACTTCCAGTATATTGAGTATTGACAAAACCGTTATCATTTTTATGTTGAGGCGTTGGGGGTGTTGTCGGCAGCTGCTGAAAGTAACTAATAAAGTAACTTGTAATCTAACTTAGTTACTTTTAAAATCAAGTAATCAGTAAAGTAACTAAGTTACTTTTTAAAGGAGTAATCAGTAATCAGTAATCAGATTACTTTTTCAATGTAACTGTGGCAACACTGTATATACAGAACTTGATAATGCCAATCATATTATTCTAAGACATATCTATTTATCAGTGGTAATTCTGAAATGGCAGCAAGAGCTAGAGGTCTCAGTTAATTGTAATAAATAGGTCACTTTTGATGGTGATATAGACTGAAGAACAAGATTCAGCCCTTCAGATGATCAGTTTTAGACAGAACTTAGGTTAAAATCTTAATTTTCACACAGCACAGCTCAGGTCTAAAAACAGAAGTCTAACAGCACAGCTAAGTTTCACAGATGTCACAGCACATGATTCAAATGTATGCATGCTTCATATAGTTGTCGGCATAGTCCTCCTGCAACAATATAATACTCAGAATGTCTCAGTGTAGATCTCAGATCTACGTCTATAGTTCAAAGGTATGTGCAGATATGTTGAGATATGGTCACATGTTTTTAGGAATGAATGTAAGTGTTAATGTCAGCGATGTATGGTTGGCAGGATGTGCACACAGACAGGCACACACATAATGTAATACACGGTCATCACCACACTGGTCTGGTCTGGTCCCTAAAAGACAAAAGCAAACAAGTTAGAGTTATACCAAAAACATGGAATGTGTACAATTGTTCAATACAACTTAGATATTTAAGTGAGGTTGTTGCACCATCAATCTGTAATGGTAGTTAAATATACTAGCCTATAGTATTTCATGGCAAACAAAGCAACATGTTTGACGTGTTTTATTAATTTGACAGCCAAACAGTTTAAAGTAAACAGCTTAGAACACTTTGTAGGCAAAGGGTGTGTTGTTGCTGTTGATAATCATAAACTGAGTCTTAAGGATGGACCATTCTGATATTAAGCATCTTGATAACCAACTACACTATATCTTACAGCTTGCTAGGTCTGTTATCCACATTTTTTCTACAGATTACGATGTAGCAGTGCTAGCCCTACTTTAGGATGTAGCCTACAACAACTGGGAAGCTTTAATTTATAGGCCAGAATAATGCAGAAATGAGTAGCCTAGGCCAAGTAAACATACTCTGTAGCTATGTTGACAGCACAAACGTTATACCTCAACTTCTGTAGTGTGTTTTAACAATACTTTGGTCATATGGTCCGTTTCCAAACAGTAAGGTTTTAATCAGGTCCCTTTCCACAGGTTATCAAGAGCCAGATAGTATAACGCTAGCTGCTACTGGTTAGTGAGCAAATGTAACGTTAACGTCAGTGCTCAGCTGGGAGCGACGTTAGGTTTGAATGTTGTTAGCTAACGTTATCGAAACCTACAGCTAACCGGTCAATTTAAAGTGACGACTTATTAACGTTGATTAGGTGGGTTTCATAACTTTCCTTACATAATAAATATCAACGGATAGGATAAGTGCTAACGTTAACTATTCCCCTAACGTTAGAACTACAGAGTTTGGCTACTTGTGACCTATCATTTCATACATAGCCTAGGCCTATATAATAGTAGAATGCTACATAACAATGTTTGACGACATAAATGAGTCAAATACCAAAAATCGGACCACTTACCTTGTTTGTAGTTAGAGAAATGTGCCTCTGGAGGAGAGTTTTACGAGCAAGTAAAGTATCACGGCAGGTCAAAACATTCAGAAGATTCACAGCTCCAGTGATAAAAAGATTGCAGCGGACCAGCTGTTGATTGCTATCAGGTGCAGGTCACGTCATAATGCTAAAAGTTGCCGCCACGGCGGTCAATGTTAAGTCTATGGGATTTTATCGCTCTTTTATCGTAAATATCTCAAAAAGTATAAAGTTTACAAATATGAAAAATACATTCTACGATTGTCCGTTACAAGAGCTTTGTATGAGTCTTTGAATGAGGTCAGACGGTTCAGCGGTTTCAGTCGCATTAAACGTTGAATTTGGTCGGAAGAAGAACTAGAAAATGCAATTCCAGGGAATTACCATTGCATGTAAATGCAAAAAAGCTGTGTATAACATTATATTACTTACAGTATGATTATTCAGATTACACAGTCTTACAGTATTCTTGAAAACCACTTACTTGGTTAGATGTTAGCTTAGAGTATATGACAGTCAGTAAAAATAAATGGTCAATTCAATATTGATCAACATTCTTTGTTTTAATACAGTACTGCAGAAACAGCACAGTGATACTCAGAACACACTAATGAACACTTAACAACCAATGCAAGTTTCAAGTAAAAAAAAAAATCAAAGTTGTTGAAACCAATTTTAAAGTTAACCAATAATGATATGGGAGAAAACAGATGTCTACTGAATTTGCATTCTTACAGAACTTGAATGGTGATATACTGAAGAATAAAAGAGTCAGCCCTTCGGATGATCAGTTTTAGACAGAACTTAGTTAGAATCTTAATTTTCACACAGCACAGCTTAGGTCCAAAAACAGAGGTCTAACAGCATAACTAAGTTTCACAGATGTTACAGCACAGGTATCATTCAAAGGTATGAATGGTTGACAAATATGACTCACAAGTATACAAGTTCCAACAATAGTTCTCAGAATGTCTCAGTGTAGATCTTAGTCTCAGTATGGTTAAATGGTATGTGCACAGATATGTTGAGATGTTTGTAAGAATGTATGTTAGTAGGTATGTTGCTAGCAACATTGTCAGAGATGTATGGTTGACAGGTGTGCACAGACAGGCTCACACACAATGTCAATGGTCATCACCACTGGTCTGGTCTGGAACCTAAAAGACAAAAGCAAGCAAGTTTAACAGCTATACCAAAACAATACAAGGAATGTCTGCAATTGTACAATTGTTCAATACTGCTTATTTATTTAAGTGAAGTTACATTACATTAGGCTGACACATGTTTAACTTAACGAATACCATGGTAAACAGTTTAAACTTTTTAAACAATTCTCTACAATTGTAGGACAATTAAAAAAGGTAGAGTACAATACAATTGTTGCACCATCAAGCTACTGGTAGTTAAATACTAGCCTATAATATTAAATTACAAACAAAGCAGAATTCTGTGTTTTATTGTTTTCAGTTTAAGGATAGTTGATAGCTAATCATATTTTTTTCAATATAAAACGTAAGCAGCTTAGAAAACTTTGTAGGCATGGGTTTGTTGTTGCTGTTGATAATCATGAGTAAGGACTGATCAATCTTCCTTCCTTCCTTCCATTTTTTCCTACGAATTACAATGTACAACTGGAAAGCTTGATTCACGTGCCAGGCTACACTTTAATTTATAGGCCAGAACAATGCAGAAATGAGTAGGCCAAGCAAACATACTATTGTAGCCTATGTAGACAACACAAACGTTATAGCGCAATACAATACTTCATATAGTCCATTTCCTAACAGTAGCCTATTCATGGCTTTCATAAGGTCCCTCTCCACAGTATTAATCAAGCACCATGCATTCATTATCTAGGTGCTTGATTGTATACAACTGTGGAAAGGGACCTGATGAAACCCATCAAAAAACTATGATAGCACTCACACCGTGATCGTATTTACATCAACAGCAGAATGAAAACGTAGCCTGGTCTGTTTCCACAAACAAGCGGTGTACAACGTTTGGTAAATAAAAACAGGAGCATATGTTAGCTTTAACTAAAATGTGAACGGTAGAAGCTACAGTATAACGTTACGACCATCAACAATGTACTCATGCCATGAATGAAACCATGACTGGTTTCATCAGGTCTCTTCACACAGTATAATCAAGCACCAGTCTGCATTCATAATCTATTCTAGCTGCTTGATTCTATAACGTTACACCTGTGGAAAGTGACCTATGTCCTAATGTTAAATAGAACCAGAGTTTACGTTTCTAGAAAAACGCTGCTGCCTAATGAAATGTAATGTTAGTGCTTAGCTGGGAGCCAACGTTACGTTAGACTGTCGTTAGCTATCAAAACCTACAGCTATCCAGTCACTGTAAAGTCGACGACATTAACGTTGATTAACAGTGAGTTTCCTTACATAATAAATGTCAACGTAATAAGGTGCTAACGTTAACTATTTCACTAACATTAACATTATCTAACGTTATAACGTTAGTTTTGTGACCCACTGTCATACATGCTATAGCCAGAGAATGTCTAATAGGAAACATAACGTTTGACGACATTAATGACTCAAATATCAAAAACCAAAACACTTACCTTCTGTAACTAGCTGAGGTTCGATTGTCGTTAGCTAAATATAGTGCTGGCGTTAAACGTTAGCCGGGAGCTAACGTTAGGTTTGACTGTCGCATGGACTGTCCTTAGCTATTTATATCGTTACCTACAGCTAACCGGTTACTGTAACGTTAACGTTACATATTTAACGTTAATTAAAAGTTGGTTTCCTTACATAACCCATATCGACGACCACTCATTTCACACATATAACGTTCATGCTAACTTACATGACATAATGTTTGACGAGTTCTAAATAAGTCAAATACCAAAAAATGGAACACTTACTTGTCTGTAATTGCAGAAACCCTCTGAAAGGTAAGGAGTAGTGCTACAGTAGCTTCTACAGCAGGCGACAAAACGTTAACGTTCAGGTTTGCCGCAGCTGTGGAATGGTAGATTCTACTTCAAGGTTAGATTGCTTCTAGTGTTGGAATGTTTTCACAGCTGTAAAGCTTAATTAGCACTTACTTAACAATGCATATTTGCCGCCAAAGCGTCTCAACGTTAAGTCAATGGGAATTTATTGCTCTTTTATCGTAAATATCTCAAAAAGTATAAGGTTCACAAATGTAAAAATGACAATGTACAATTGTCCGTTTCAAGACCTTTGTAGGAGTGTTTGAATGACGTCAAACGGTTCAGTGGTTTTATTGTCATTAAACGTCAAATTTGGTCGGAAGAAGAATAATAACAGATAACTAGAAAATGCAATTCCAGGGAATTACCATTGCATGTAAATGCAAAAAAGCTGCTGTGTATAACATTATATTACTTACAGTATGATTATTCAGATTACACAGTCTTACAGTATTCTTGAAAACCACTTACTTGGTTAGATGTTAGCTTAGAGTATATGACAGTCAGTAAAAATAAATGGTCAATTCAATTCAACATTCTTTGTTTTAATACAGCAGAATGATACTCAGAATACACTAATGAACACTTACCAATGTAAGCTTGAAGTAAAAATCACAGTTGTGTACAGAACTTGATAATACCAATCATATTATCCTAAGAGAGATCTATTTAGCAGTGGTAACTCTGAACTGGCAGCAACAGCTAGAGGCCTCAGTTAATGGTATTAGGTCAAATTTGATGGTGATATATACACTGAAGAATAAAAGAGTCAGCCCTTCAGATTATCAGTTTTATACAGAACTTAGGTTAGAATCTTATTTTTCACACAGCACAGCTCAGGTCTAAAAAGAGAGGTCTAACAGCACAGCTATGTTTCACAGATGTTACAGCACAGGTATGATTCAAAGGTATGAATGGTTGACAAATATAATTTCACAGGTATACATGTTCCATATAGTTAGTGAGTATAGTACTCACAACAATATAGTTCTCAGAATGTCTCAGTGTAGATCTCAGATAAGTCTCAGTACGGTTAAATGGTATGTGCACAGATATGTTGAGATATGGTCACATGTTTGTAAGAATGTATATTAGTAGGTATGTTGCTAGCGACATTGTCAGAGATGTATGGTTGACAGGTGTGCACACAGACAGGCACACACGTAATGTCATACACGGTCATCACCACTGGTCTGGTCTGGAACCTAAAAGGCAAAAGCAAACAAGTTTAACAGTTATACCAAAACAAGGAATGTCTGCAATTGTACAATTGTTCAATACAACTAAGGTATTTAAGTGAAGTTGTTACATTACATTAGGCTGACACTTTATAAACTAACGACTAACATGGTAAACAGTTAAAGCTTTTTAAACAATTCTCTCAACAATTCTAGGACAATTAAAAAAAGGTAGAGTAGGCCTACAATACAATTGTTGCACCATCAAGCTACTGGTAGTTAAATACTAGCCTATAATATTAAATTGCAAACAAAGCAGAATTCTGTGTTTTATTGTTTTCAGTTTTAGTATAGGTGATAGCTAAATCATATTTTTTTAAATATAAAACGTAAACAGCTTAGAAAACTTTGCAGGCAAAGGGTCTGTTGTTGCTGTTGATAATCATATGAGTAAGGACAGATCATTCTGATACTAAGTATCTTGATAACCAACTGCTATAACTTAAACAGCTTGCTAGGTCTGTCCGCCACATTTTTTCCTACAGATTACAATGTACTACAACTGAAAAGTTTGATTCACGTGCCAGGCTACACTTTAATTTATAGACCAGAACAATGCAGAAATGAGTAGGCCAAGTAATCATTGTAGCCTATGTTGACAACACAAACATTATAAGTTAGCTCAACTTCTGTTGTGTGTTTTAACAAGACTTAGTCGTATTGTCCATTTCCTAACAGTAGCCTATTCATGGCTTTCATAAGGTCCCTCTCCACAGTATTAATCAAGCACCATGCATTCATTATCTAGGTGCTTGATTGTATACAACTGTGGAAAGGGACCTGATGAAACCCATCAAAAAACGAACTATGATAGCACACCGTGATCGTATTTACATCAACAGCAGAATGAAAACGTAGCCTGTGGTCTGTTTACACAAACAAGCGGTGTACAACGTTTGGTAAATAAAAACAGCAGCATATGTTAGCTTTAACTAAAATGTGAACGGTAGAAGCTACAGTATAACGTTACGACCATCAACAATGTATTCATGCCATGAATGAAACCATGATGGGTTTCATCAGGTCTCTTCACACAGTATAATCAAGCACCAGTCTGCATTCATAATCTATTCTAGGTGCTTGATTCTATACACCTGTGGAAAGTGACCTAGGTCCTAATGTTAAATAGAACCAGAGTTTACG
>NW_027468848.1:1052500-1055000 GCF_046254945.1 Alosa pseudoharengus
GTTATAGATCGGCTAGCTGCTACAGTTATAGATATTATAGATCAGCTAGCTGCTACAGTTATAGATATTATAGATCAGCTAGCTGCTACAGTTATAGATCGGCTTGGCGATTGTGGTGGTGTGTGTATATTGGTGATGATGATGATGATGGTGATGGTGATGGAGGTGGTGGTGTGTGTATATTGGTGATGATGATGAT
This sequence comes from Alosa pseudoharengus, assembly GCF_046254945.1. Classification (NCBI taxonomy): domain Eukaryota; kingdom Metazoa; phylum Chordata; class Actinopteri; order Clupeiformes; family Clupeidae; genus Alosa; species Alosa pseudoharengus. Next base: position 1,052,700 of record NW_027468848.1, read on the forward strand.
GATGGTGATGGAGGTGGTGGTGTGTGTATATTGGTGATGATGATGATGATGGTGATGGAGGTGGTGGTGTGTGTATATTGGTGATGATGATGATGATGATGGTGATGGAGGTGGTGGTGGTGGTGTTTGTATATTGATGGTGATGGAGGTGGTGGTTTGTGTCTGTGTCTATGTGTTCCTATCAGTGTGCTGATGTTCCATGTAGGCACCAGGAACATGTTCCATATGAGCTGGATCTTTAAGGAACATGTTCTCAAAGTGCTGGATCTTTAAGGAACATGTTCCATATGCTTCTCATAGTGCTGGGTATTTAAGGAACATGTTCCATATGTGCTGGGTATTTAAGGAACATGTTCTCATAGTGCTGGGTATTTAAGGAACATGTTCCATATGAGCTGGGTATTTAAGGAACATGTTCTCATAGTGCTGGGTATTTAAGGAACATGTTCCATATGAGCTGGATCTTTAAGGAACATGTTCCATATGTGCTGGGTATTTAAGAAACATGTTCTCATAGTGCTGGGTATTTAAGGAACATGTTCCATATGTGCTGGGTCTTTAAGGAACATGTTCCATATGTGCTGGGTATTTAAGAAACATGTTCTCATAGTGCTGGGTATTTAAGGAACATGTTCCATATGAGCTGGATCTTTAAGGAACATGTTCCATATGTGCTGGGTATTTAAGAAACATGTTCTCATAGTGCTGGGTATTTAAGGAACATGTTCCATATGTGTTGGGTATTTAAGGAACATGTTCCATATGTGCTGCGTTTTTAAGGAACATGTTCCATATGTGCTGGGTATTTAAGGAACATGTTCCATATGTGCTGGGTATTTAAGGAACATGTTCCATATGCTTCTCATAGTGCTGGATCATAATTTTTCCATGTGGGAATTTATATGACATAATCCCAGCTTCACCTTACTTCAACATTTATGACACACACACACACACACACACACACACACACTTTTGGGTGTGCCTAGGAGAAAGTCTTAGAGATTGGGCTCTATACAAAGTGATGAGGACAATAATATTTTAAAGAGCTATAAACACACACACACACACACACACACACACACACACACACACACACATACACACACACACACACACACACACACACACACACACACACATACACACACACACACACACACCACACACACACACACACACACACACACACACACACACACACACCCTAACTCTATCACACACACACACACACACACACACCCCCTAACTCTATCACGTACGTACACACACACACACACACACACACACCCTAACTCTATCACGTACACACACACACACACACACCCTAACTCTATCACGTACACACACACACACACACACCCCCTAACTCTATCACGTACGTACACACACACACACACACACACACACACCCTAACTCTATCACGTACACACACACACACACACACCCTAACTCTATCACACACACACACACACACACCCTAACTCTATCACGCACACACACACACACCCTAACTCTATCACGTAGACACACACACACACACACACACACACACCCTAACTCTATCACACACACACACACACACACCCTAACTCTATCACGTACACACACACACACACACACCCTAACTCTATCACGTACACACACACACACACACCCTAACTCTATCACACACACACACACACACACCCTAACTCTATCACGTACACACACACACACACACACACACACACACACACACACACACACACACACACCCTAACTATATCACACACACACACACACCCTAACCAGGGATGGGCAAACTACGGCCCGCGGGCCGGATCCGGCCCGCCAAGCACTTTCATCCGGCCCGCCGAGCATTTCATTTAGGCTAGTTATCAGGCTGCTCGCTATTTTTTTCCTGCGATAGACGTTGGTTAGCTTTACTGCAAACTGCTTTTCACTCTCCTTAGATAACGTTTACAATGTCAATGTCAAAACATCATGTTAAATAGAGATAACATCATGTTAAACTAAGTTAACTCTTAGTTATCTCCTTTGCAGCAGATCTAACGTGAACATATGCAATCCATTTAATTGGGAAAGCGTCTGCACTCACGAGAGGGAGAGAGAGCCGCAGGTTCCAGCTGGCTTGTGATTGTTGATAATTGATAATCTCCTTCTTATAAGAAAGTTTTAAAAGGAAATCATGAAGGCAACAGTAGTTCCCACTACTGACCATTTAAAAACTGTGAGAGGGCCCAGCCGTAGGTACAGCACTAGCCATAGTGGAGCAGGCAGAAGATCATTGAGAAATA
>NW_027468848.1:1080000-1082500 GCF_046254945.1 Alosa pseudoharengus
AAGCCTCCTTCTTCAGCAACAAAGATTATCATTGCTTCCCACTAGGGATATACCTGTGTTTGAACGAGAGCCTTTGAACTTCAGACCTTTCATGCAGGCATTCATACATGGAATAGAAAACAAGGCCATTAGTAATCGGGACCGCTTGTATTACGATATTGTATTAAGATATGGAAGAGCTTAGTCTACCTTCTAACCTGAGACTTCTTGTTTTAAAGCTTCCTTTTAAGTTAAGGGAAAGATGGCGGTCAATCGCTTTTGACATTCTGGAGCATAGGCAAACAAGGGCGACTTTCTCTGATCTTGTTAACTTCATTGAGAAGCAAGCTAGAATCATGGAAGATCCACTTTTTGGTGACCTACAACAGCCATCTTCCACAAAGAAGGTTCTTCAGTCAAACCCTGTGTCAGATTCCAAACTTTCCTTTAAAAGCAAAGGTAGCTTTGTCACCACTGTGAACGATGCACCTACACATCCTAAGAGTGAAGTTCCCAAGCAAGATGGGTTAAAGAAACTATCTACTCATGACAGGTCGATTAGTTCAATCCCTTGTCCAATTTGTAATGGAACACACGCCTTAGATACATGTGAAGAGTTGCTATCTAAGTCTCATAATGAACGTGTTGAATTGTTGAAGAGGAAAGGTATTTGTTTTGGCTGTTTGGTAAAGGGCCATATCAGCAAAGATTGTAAAAGACGTCTCACCTGTGCTGTGTGCTCTAAGAAACATCCAAGCATCCTACACATTCAAAGGCCTGATGGGGTCACAAACAACCAAAGGAGCTCCCGTGGGTCTGAGAAGTCCATTAATAGTGGATTGGTCTCACTGGAAAAGACAAGCATTGGATCCAGTGATGATCATTGTACATTGGCTATTGTGCCTGTTCAAGTTAAGCTAAGTAATTCAAATCAAATTGTCAAGACTTACGCATTCCTTGATCCAGGTAGTTCTGCCACATTTTGCACGAAGAGTCTCCGAAGACGGCTGAACGCAAAGGGGAGGCACCACAGGATCCTTTTACGTACTTTGGGTCAGGAGAAACCCACTGACAGCTTCGTCATCAGAGGCTTAGAAGTAGGCAGTTTAGATGGTGGAGATTTTGTTGGACTGCCAGATGTCTACACACAGAAAGAAATCCCAGTCAGCAAAGACCATATCCCTAAGCAAAAGGATTTAGAGAAATGGCAACACTTGAAAGATGTATTCTTGCCAAGCATTGATGCTGATATTGATTTGTTGATTGGAATAAATGTGCCCAAACTTATGGAGCCATGGAAGGTGGTAAATAGCAAGGGCAATGGGCCCTTTGCTATCAAAACCCTGTTGGGCTGGGTTGTTAGTGGTCTTCTCAATAATGAGCACACTTGTCTCGACAAGCAAGGCAAACCTTATGTCTACAGCCACCGGATTTCTGTAGAAAGAGTGAGTGAGCTTCTGGTTCAACAATTCAATCATGACTTCCCTGAGGGTACATATGAGAAGGTGGAAATGTCTCAAGAAGATCTGAGATTCTTGGAAATAATGAACACCTCTGCAAAACTACAACATGGACACTATCAGTTGCCGCTGCCATTTAAAAGGGATCCCAAAATGCCAAACAACCGGCTGATGGCAGTGCAAAGGGCAGTGTCATTAAAGAGGAAGTTTTGTAGAAACAAGACCTTTCAAGAGTTGTTCATGGACACCATTCTAAAATGTGGACATGCTGAAGTTGTGCCCAGAGAAGATTTGACATTGCAGAATGGCAAAGGCTGGTATATACCCCATCATGGGGTACGTCACCCCAAAAAAGGAAATTTGCGGGTAGTTTTTGACTGCTCTGCATCTTACCAAGGAACATCTCTCAATAGTGAACTTTTGCAGGGTCCAAACCTTACAAACTCCTTGATTGCAGTCTTACTGCGTTTCCGCCTTGAAAATGTGGTCATCCTGGCAGATGTGGAGAAGATGCATCATCAGGTCAAGATACCACCAGAGCATGTTGATTTTCTCCGTTTCTTGTGGTGGAATGATGGCGACATTTCTCAGCCTATCTTGGAGCACAGGATGACCGTTCACATCTTTGGAGCGACGTCGTCAGCTAGTTGTGCCAGTTACGCATTGAGAAGAGCTGCTGAGGACCATAAAAACAGTTTCTCAGCTGAAGCAGTGAACACTGTTTTGAATAACTTTTATGTGGATGACTTGCTGAAGTCAGTGGATACAGAGGCCCATGCCATTCACCTCTATCAAGAATTGAAAACCCTATGTGCAATGGGAGGTTTCAATCTTACCAAATGGTCAAGTAACAGCCGAGCGGTCTTGGCTCACATTCCTGATCTTGAAAAGGCAATGGGAGTGAAAGACTTAGACCTAGACCTTGAAGACTTACCTCTGGAACGAGCTCTTGGTGTGCATTGGTGTGCTGAAGAAGACGTCTTTAAGTTACATGTGTCTCTCAAAGAACAACCATGCACTAGATGAGGAATTCTGTCAATAGTCAGTTCAATATATGACCC
>NW_027468848.1:1087500-1092500 GCF_046254945.1 Alosa pseudoharengus
AGGAGATACTAAAGAAGAGGTGAAGCAACCAATTTTAGATTTTATTGAATATTTAGAAGAGTTTGAGGATTTGCAAAATAACGTGCAGTCATTGTTATCTGATGAAGAAAAGGAACCGGACAGAATAGACTGGTACGAACCTAAGATGGCCAGCTTCAGACAATTCCTTGATGGCGTAGAATTTTGGCTGAAAGCAGATGAGGTAGACGCCGATCCTCATGAGCCAGCTGATGAGTCTGTGTCGCTGCACGATAGTATTTCACAGGCCGCAACAAAGCCTCCCAGCGCAGCCTCTAGTCGGGCCAGCAAGGCCTCAGAGGCTCTGTCTGAAGCAAGAATACAACGTGCTGTGCTCGCTGTGCAATCACGGTCTCTGGAGGAGCAACTTGAAGTAGACATGGAGGCATTGCGACTAAAATCAAAAAGGGAAAAACTTAAACTGCAAACAAAAATAGCTGAGGCAGAAGCTAGAATAAATATTCTTTCGGAAAGGGAATTTTTGCCTGTTGATTTAAGTCACCTTGCACAATCTAGAGCATCAACAGAATACATTCTTCCAACTACAGCAAAAAAGACACAAACAAAGCAAAGAATATATCCTGAACACTTTAGACCTACCTCAACAGAGGTTAAATCGGAATTACCAGGTTCCTTCTCCATCCCAACCAAAATGCCTACTCGAGGGGCATTAAAGCAATCCTCAGAATATACTCCAGATTCAAACAATGATTCTCTCATCAAAATGATGAAAAGGCAGAATGAAATTACTTCACTACTTGTGAAGCAACATGGATCTTCTCAGCTTCCACCAAGAGCAGTTTCTGTCTTTCATGGAGACCCACTTCAGTTCAGGTCATTCTTGAAGTCATTTGAACAAACAATCGAATCAAAAACAGACAATGATGAACAAAGACTGTACTATCTCTAGCAATATACATCCGGAGAAGCTAAGAATCTTGTGCACAGCTGCTTTCACCTGCCACCAGACAAAGGCTATAGGGAAGCCAAGAAACAATTGGAATGGCACTTTGGAAATAAAATAAGGATCTCTTCTGCATTCTTGGACAAAGCGCTGAAATGGCCTGCTATTAGGGCAGAGGATGCGTCTGGTCTACGGTCATATGCAATATTCCTCAAAACCTGCCACAACACCATGCAGGAAGTTGATTACATCACAGACCTCGAAACACCATCAAATTTGAAGGTCATCGCTTCCAAGCTGCCGTTCAAGCTTCGTGAGAAGTGGAGAGGAGTTGTCAGTAACATATACGACAAGCACAAACAAAGAGCCTCCTTTAGAGATCTACTTGCGTTTATTGATAAACAGGCACGCATAATGCTAGATCCAATTTTTGGGGAAATCCAGAGCCCACTGAATAAAACTGCAGAGCCAAGGCAAGGCAGAGTAATCTTAAAGTCCAGTATGGGGAGCAGTTTTGCAACAGCTGTTTTACCAGCGTCAAGTGCTATCACCACAAGTGCAGTCACAAATCCCTGCATGTTCTGCAATAAAAACCACCCAATGGAAAAATGTCAAACATTTCAAACCAAACCCAACAACGAAAAGGTGGAGTACTTGAAGGCAAAAGGAATGTGCTTTGCATGCTTACAAAAGGGACACATGAGCAAAAACTGTCTAAGTCGAATGTCTTGCAATGTGTGTAAGCAAAAACATCCTACAGTTCTCCACATACCAACCAAAGGAAATCAAACAAATAGCAGAGGTTCTGATACAGTGGTCTCGCTGGCCACTGGTAGTGATACTGGGGCCGGAAATAAGGAATGTGCTCTTGCAATTGTGCCTGTTAAAGTTAAACTAGAAAAGGGAACAAAATTCGTTGAAATATGCCTTCCTAGATCCGGGGAGCTCGTCAACCTTTTGCACTGAAGAATTGTCCAGACAGCTTCAGGCCCCTGGAAAGAAAGTAGAAATTCTTTTAAAGACAATGGGTCAAGAAAGACCAGTAACAAGCTACAAAGTGTCTGGCTTTGAAGTAGCTGCTCTTGACAGTGACATCTTCCTCAAGCTTCCTGATGTTTTTACACAAAAATCAATCCCTGTGACACATGACAATATGCCGACAGCAAAAGAAGGTCTTACCTTGAGGAAGTTGACTTTACTCCTATCAATGCAGGCATCGGGCTGCTAATAGGAGTCAATGTGCCAAGAGCCTTAGAACCTTGGAAAATTATTAACAGTGTGGACGGAGGACCATATGCTGTGAAAACCCTGCTTGGCTGGGTTATTAACGGTCCACTCGGCTGTGGGAGTATGAATAATGCTAATGTTCTTGTCAACAGAGTATCCATCCAAAACTTAGAGAATTTGTTGATAAAACAATACAACCAAGATTTCATGGAGCAGCATTATGGAGAAAAGAATGAATGGTCTCAAGAAGATGAGCAGTTCATGAATATTGTGTCTAGTTCAGCCGAGCTGAAAGATGGTCACTACCATTTTAAACTTCCATTCCGCAATGCCAATGTTAACATGCCTAACAATAGGCAAATAGCCTATCAAAGAGCTCAATATTTGTTGAGAAGATTTGAAAAGGATCAAGTGTTCTTCAATGAATACAAAGCCTTTATGAATGAGGTCATGGCAAAGGGGTATGCTGAGGTCGTACCTCAGTGTGAACTGCAGCATCAGACTGGCAAGCTGTGGTATTTGCCACATCATGGTGTCTACCACCCACGCAAAAAGAAACTGCGTGTCGTTTTCGATTGTGCTGCAGTATTCGGTGGAACCTCTTTAAATAAGGAACTGCTCCAAGGTCCCGACCTGACGAATACGCTCCTTGGCGTGTTATTCCGCTTTCGTCAGGGTCCTGTCGCATTCATCACTGATGTAGAAGGGATGTTTCACCAAGTTCAAGTAGCAAAGCAAGATATCAACTTCTTACGCTTTCTTTGGTGGCCCAATGGGGACATCTCTAAGGAACTAGTCGAGCACAGAATGATTGTGCATATCTTTGGTGCAGTGTCTTCGCCTAGCTGTGCCACATTTGCCTTGCGGAAAACGGCAGATGACAATCAGGACAAATATCCAGAAGAAGTCACAAACACTATCAGAAAAAACTTCTATGTCGACGACTGCCTGAAGGCAGTCAGCAGTAGCCAGCAGGCCTTGTTTTTGTATCAGCAACTCACTGAGCTATGCACAAAAGGTGGCTTCCATCTGAACAAAATGGATAAGCAATGATCGCACTGTCCTTGCTGCAATTCCTGAAAAGGACAGAGCTAAAGAAGTGAGAACTTTGGATCTGAGCAAAGAACAGCTGCCGATGGAAAGAGCACTTGGTGCTCAATGGGACGTGGAAATGGGTCATTTTACCTTCAGCATCGCCATCAAGTCTCACCAGACAACCAGAAGGGGAATCTTATCTATTGTCTGCTCAATATATGACCCCCTAGGTTTCCTGGCTCCCATCACTCTTGTGGCAAAGCTGATCTTGCAGAGCCTATGTAAGCTGAAGCTGAGTTGGGATGAAAAAATATCACATGATGTCACTCAGACCTGGGAAAATTGGCTTGATTCACTTCATCTTCTGAACACTCTTGGTGTTAACAGAAGCTTTATTCCATCAGGCTTTGGTAACATCACATCTGCACAACTACACCACTTCTGTGATGCTAGTGAGGTTGGCTTTGGCGCCGTATCCTACCTCCGGCTAAAAAATAGTAGGGATGAAGTCTGTGTTTCATTTGCATTTGGAAAGGCCAAAGTGGCACCTCTTAAGTGCACTACCATTCCCAGATTGGAGCTTGCTGCAGCAGTCTTGGCTGTACGACTAGATCATATGCTTAAAGCAGAATTGCAGTTCTCATTTGCAGATTCTATGTTTTGGTCAGACAGTACGACTGTTTTGCAATACATTGCCAACAAAAACAAACGATTCAAAACTTTTATTGCAAATCGCATCTCTGTTATTCACTCTTTGTCGAAGGAGGAGCAATGGAGGCACATCTCCTCAAAGGACAACCCGGCTGATGCAGCTTCCCGCGGCTTATCAGTCAAAGCATTTCTTCAGAACCAAACCTGGTTTAATGGGCCAGAGTTCCTCCACACACACTCTCGGTGGCTAGGAACAACTAAGAACATGGATCTTATCCCGGATGATGACCCTGAGATAAAGCAGGAAGCCTCTGTTCATGTCCTGTCTGCAAAGTCTGTGGAAGAGTCTTGCCCTACCAGCAGACTGCTGTCCTACTTTTCCAAATGGGCAGATTTGAAACATGCAGTTGCATGGTTTTTAAAATACAAGGACACACTTCAGAAAAGGTGTGAGGAAAAGAAAAATCTGCAGATAGATGTCAAACCTAAAACAAAAAAGAGAAATTGGACTTACCAACTTTCAGTAGATGATCTTAAAAGGGCTGAAAAGGCAATAGTCAGTTTTGTGCAGAAACAACACTTTTCTGAGGAAATCTCAAATCTGACTGATGGAAAAGCCATAAGGAAATCCAGTCACCTATTAAAATTGGATCCCGTAATGGTCGATGACTACCTAAGAGTAGGTGGGCGGTTGAGCAAATCTGCATTACCTGATGAGGCAAAACATCCTGCCATCCTACCAAAGAGTAGTCAAATCTCAGAGCTCATTCTTCGCTATGTGCATGAGAAGGTTGGACATAGTGGGAGGAATCATATGCTTTCCACACTCCGACGGCAATTTTGGTTCCCTCATGCAAATGCACTGGCTAGAAGGATCATCAGAGAATGCCTGACATGCCGCAAACAACGTCAAAGACCTGGGGAACAAAAAATGTCGGACCTCCCATCTGACCGAGTTGTGATGGACCTCCCTCCATTTACCCTGGTCGGAATAGATTATTTCGGGCCTATTGAGGTTAAAAGGGGAAGGAATGCTGTCAAAAGGTATGGCGTCATATTCACTTGTTTAACATGCCGTGCTGTCCATCTTGAAGTGGCCCATACACTTGATACGGATTCCTGCATCAATGCCATGAGAAGGTTCATCTGTCGGAGAGGACCGGTC
>NW_027468848.1:1097500-1107500 GCF_046254945.1 Alosa pseudoharengus
ACGTTTTTCCTTCCCATGCGTTGAGTGCCAAAAACGTAATATTACGTTTTTAGCTTTTTTTTTAAATTACGAAACTAGACACTCTAACACACCTTATATGTGATTTTGGGAACTCTTGTGGTGAATTGAAATGAAATATATGACGATCGTGAAACTAACAATCTGGACATTTTATCATAACTCGGTTGCCGCTTTGGGTCGAATCAGTGACGCATGTGTAACGGGTACCGTAGCAACGGCACCGTGGTGAACAGATTGACTCCTGTAACACAGGAGAAAAACGAGGAGACAGCGTGTCAGGTTCAAGCTCTCTGCAGTAATTTATTTAAGAATCTTCTTCAGCAAATACATCTCTATTGTTAATAATCTTTTTATGTTTCACATATTGCATATTCAATGTCTTTTTAACATTACAATGAATTTCAGTGTCCATGTCAATACAAAATCGATAATACAATAAACCTCTTAAGACCAACTGCATGTTCACTTACTCTTTGTGCGTGTATTTTACACTATTTATCAAAATGAAATGTAAAGACAATGGTAATATTCACCAGCTATGTTTAGGATACTTGGAAACTTCCATTCACCGTGTTTTATCAGTATCACGTGAATACAGTACTGCAAATCATGCTCAAAACTAACTTCATGTCATTTTAAACTATAACCATTCTTGTGTAAACTCAATGAGCAACAAAACATTTCCAACCGATGGTGGGGAGCTAACATACAGTGAGCTAACCAACACTCGTTAACATTGATAAAAAATCTTTGTGTGTATACGCACGTGGGAAAGTGTGTGTGTGTGTTGAGCTAACTTGCTCTCTCTAACGTAACGTGTGCGTTGTTAGTAGACGGTTACTCTGCCGGGCTTTGCCCTCTCGTTTCAAACTCTTTACAAACAAAATCATAAACACTCTTCGAAAATTACTTCACTACAGTCCACTCATATCCCAAACACATTTCAGCATGGCTAAATCCTAGCTCTGAGGTGTTTTTGTACATTTACCCACCTGTAACACAGGAGAAAAACGAGGAGACAGCGTGTCAGGTTCAAGCTCTCTGCAGTAATGAGAACAATTCACACTTCACGCAGCTAAACCCCATCACCCGACCCTGCCCCCTGCTGGCCCGGAGCAAACACCACACAATTCACTTTGCAGAAATTACATTGAAAAGAAAACCCTTGGGATACTTCGCTTTCAAAATAATATACAATAAATTGTGTTCAAATAAAAGACAATAATTCTGAATATTATTACACAAATACACAATACAAAAATACAACACTTTTGTGGTCGTCACACACTCCCCGGCAAAAAGAAATGGGTCTCACCATTTTCTGCTCAACTTTTCTTAACTAAAATTCTCTTTTCTCTTCCTAACAGGCAACAGGAACTGGTAATATGTATGGTGGTGATGTTAAGGTGTAAGGCATGTATGTAAATGGGGGGTAAAGGGTAGAATAGGGGTTGAATGAATATGTTTGTGTGGGATAGGATATAAGTGAGTGCATAGGTTGGGTAGTATGAGGTACAGTGTAAGCAGGTGATTGTAAGTTTGTGTTTGTCATATTAACAGTGGCTTGTGTTGTCAGTTTGGGCTGACCGAGGTTCTCGTATGTGAAGATCTGTCTAGGTCGTCGGTCCCGACTTGACCTCCTGACCTCTGTCTGGTTGTCTGGCACCGTATGGGCTAGAGGCTGTTCCTCCTGGATGGGCTCTGGGGCCTCGTCATATCCATCTTTTTCCCCTGGTCCAGCAACAACAGACTGGTCTTCATCCTGTCCGGGTTCCTCTATCTCTGCGTCTCTTTCAGGCACCAGGTCTGCTTCAGGTAAGTAGTTTATCCTAACTCTCTCTTCTCCCTGTGCAGGTACTGGAGTTGGGCGACTCAGAGTGATGACAGGTCGTTGTTGTGGGGCTACAGCAGGTATCTTCTGTATCCTTTCTGCTGGTACCCTCAGCCAATAACGATGGCCATCTGAGTCGTCATCAGAATCTGAGTCTGAATCTGATTCTTCCTGCAGGTCTGCACGTTGCATGTTGGTACGTCGAGTCTGGCGTTTACTTTTCTGTGTTCTCTTTTCAGGAGCGACAAGGCATGGAGGAGCTTCAACTGGAAGGTCATTTGCTAATAACAGCAGATTGCGGTGTAGTGTTCTTGTCTTCTTCTTGTCCCGAGACTCAGGGTACACTACGTACACTGGGTTATCCGCGAACTGTTCCTTAACAACGTAGATGGACTTCTCCCAGTATGACCGTAGTTTTCCTGGTCCACCACGCTCACTGAGGTTCCTTACTAAGACCCTATCGCCAGGCTGTAGTACCACTCCTCTTGATTTCTTGTCGTAAAGCACTTTGCCCTTGTCACTGGCCTGTTTGCTATTCTCACTGGCAATTCGATAAGCTTCAGTCATCTGCTTTGCCCACTTCTTTGCATATCCCTTTGGCGAGTCAGGCTCTGTGTCTTCAACCAGCCCAAACAGTAAATCAATGGGAAGGCGAGGATGACGGCCATAAAGAAGAAAGAAGGGTGAGAAGCCTGTCGACTCGTGCCGAGTACAGTTGTACGCATGTACAACTTGTGGAATTTGATCTTTCCATCTTTCCTTTTCTTTCTCTGGCAAGGTTCTTAACATCTGGAATATCGTCCGATTAAACCGTTCCGCAGGGTTTCCCTGGGGATGGTATGGTGATGTTCTTGAGTGACGAATACCTGACAGCTGTTGAAGTGTACGAAAGAGCTCATTCTCAAATTCACGGCCTTGGTCGTGGTGTAACTTTGATGGATATCCGAAGCGGAGGACGAAATCATTAAAGATGCGCTCAGCTGCCATCTTCCCACTCTTATTCTTTGTTGGATAAGCCTCAGCGAATTTTGTAAAATGATCAACGACCACAAGGATATATTCATAGCCACCACGGCTGGTCTCTAGATGTAAATAGTCGATACACACCAACTCTAGTGGCGAGCTTGATGTGATACTACCCATTGGAGCGCGAACATGAGTAACTGGCTTCTTGGACTTTATGCATGGACATTTCTTAGTGATATGGTCCTCGATCTCTCTCGCCATAAAAGGCCAGTAGAATCTCTCTCTGGCGAGGTTAAGGACCCTTTCTGTGCCAACATGGGCCATTTCGTTATGGAGTTTTTTCAGGACAAGGTCTTTGTACTTGGCAGGGAGCACCAACTGCTTCCTTTCATTAGCACGCCTGTACAGGAGACCATTCTCCAAGACTAGCTTTCCCCATTCATGGAATAGTCTTCTGGTGGCTCCACTAGCAGCTTTCCGTATCTGGTCAGTTAAAGGTGTACCAGCCTCTTTTAACTTGATCATTCCACTGATGGCTTCATCTGCATGTTGTGCTTCCACAAGCTCATCATGGCTGATGGCATTTAGGTGGTCGAAGGAGGGGGACTGTTCAGCTTGGGAGGAGATGTTGAGAGCTGCCACCCAGGCTACATCTTTCTGTTTGGCTACTTTACTTCCATCCCATACAGCGCGAACCACGTCTTCGGGACACTCTTTGGTACAGGACTCAGCATAAGTCTCAATGTCTAAAGGGAGACGTGACAGCGTGTCAGCATCTATGTTAGACTTTCCTGGTCTGTATTTTATGTCGAATCTGAAATCGGAGAGTTCCCCAACCCACCGATGGCCTACAGCATTTAGCTTTGCTGTGGTCATTACGTAGGTCAGTGGATTGTTGTCTGTGTATATCGTGAAGTGAGGTGCATAAAATAAGTAATCTCTAAACTTTTCACATACAGCCCACTTCAGGGCAAGGAACTCTAATTTCCCACTATGCAGATGATAGTTTCGCTCGGCTGCAGTTAAAGTCCTAGACCCGTACCCAATAACTCTCAACTTGCCATCCTGGTGTTGATAAAGAATCGCGCCCAGCCCCTGGTCTGAAGCATCGGTGTGTAATACAAAAGGCGAGTTGAAGTTGGGGTATCCTAACACGGGGGGGCTAACAAGGAGAGACACGAGTCGGTCAAGGGCTTTCTGGTGTATGGCGGCCCACTCTACAGGTGTTCTAGATGGTAGTTGTGGACCTTTGCTTTTACCACACGCTACAACTGCTTGTCCTGGCTTGACTTGTAGTAGCTCATAAATGGGCTTTGCTATCCTAGAAAAGTCCTGAATGTAGGAACGGTAATAGCCCAGGAACCCGGTGAGTTTCCTCACATCTCCAACTGTCTGCGGTGTCCTGCTGGCTAACGACCGCACTGCATCCAGGTCTTTGGGATCGATCCTCACTCCCTGAACTGACACAAGACGACCCACGTATCTTACTTCCTGTCGAAAAAGCTCAAATTTTTCAGGTCTCAGCTTTACCCCATGTCTCTGAAGTGCTTGGAGTACTTTGCGGACCCCTTCCACGTGCTCGTCAAAGGTTTTTGCATAGCAGAGTACGTCGTCAAGATACGGGAGACAGCAATCATCTCTCAAGGAACCCAACATCTCTTCCATACTCCGCTGGAAGGCCGCGGGGGCGTTAGAGAGGCCAAATGGGATACGAACCCATTCATACAGCCCCCAGGGGGTAATGAAAGCAGTGAGGCGCTGGGAGTCTTTGGCGATAAAACCCTGATGATAGGCCTTTCCTTGGTCGAGGATGCTGAACCAGGAATAGCCACCGAGGGTGTCAGTCAGGTCTTGTATCCTAGGTAAGGGATGTCGATCAGGGATGGTCTTCTGATTCAAGAGACGATAATCTATACATAGGCGGAGTGTACCGTCTTTTTTTCGGACGCAGACCACTGGTGCAGCATAAGAGGACTTTGATTTGACAATCCAGCCTTTCATGAGCAGATCTTGTACATACTCTTTCACCTCTTTGAACAGTGGTTTGGGGACCGATGAGTAGGCTCTCTGCACTGGGATCTCGTCTTTGAGGGTGATTGACATCTGTAAACTAGGAATACATCCAATATCATGACTGTCTCGTGCGAAAACAGCTGATTCCTCCCACAGCATTTTCCTGACTTTCTCTTGTTCCTCCTCACTAAGGTGGCTGAGATCCACAGGAGGCTGCCACAAGGCTGGAGCAGTTTGAGCAGCTGGTGTTGTCGCGGCGCTAACTACTACTACTCTGGGCCTAGAACTCTCTAGTGAATTGGTCTCAATCACCCTAGCCACAGTCTGGACGCTACCAAGAGCTGTCTTCCTTGGTATAGTGACAGAATGTTTTGTGCTGTGTTTCACTGGTATAATGACATAAGGTCTCTTTGCAGTCTGTATTTCTAGTAGGCCCTCCTCAATCTCAAGCTCTGTGAGATGGGCACTGTTTTCATCAGGTTCAAACAAGAGAAGAGGGTCTGACTGATCTACAGCGGATGGGATCTGACACTTAACCCAGGCTACTTGTCCGGCTGGAACTGCAGTGTCGTAATTGCCAGTTCTTAACAGTCTCTGATACATGGAGGGTTTGTCAGTCTGGATGAAGTTCACCAACAGCTCAACTTTATCAGCAGGGGCAGATATTGCATCAGAAAGGAGCGTGGTGAGGGCTGGAACAAGTTCTGCTGGCCGATTCTGAATCACTTCCTCTAGCACATTGAATCCAAGTAGTGGCTGTGCAAGCGGGATGCTACAGATGAGGAAAGGCACCATGATAGATTGGCTAAGAGCACCATTTCCACTGAAGCTGACTGCAATGAGGACCCAGCCATCAAAAGGTAGGATTTCTCCATTCACAGCATGTACTTCCAGCTCTTCTTTCTCATCAAATATTTCACTAAGTGGCCTAATGGGTGCGTCTGGTAGATACTTCTCTTTCCAGCTTTTATCAATCATGCTCACCTGAGCTCCAGTGTCTAGTAAGGCGTTGACTGTCAAGCCATTAAGGTCACATCGCGCAATGGCTTTGGCTCCTATAAACTTGGCCAGGCGCCTACTTGTTTGGGTGGGTAGAGAAAGGGGGGATTGGGGATTGGCTTGTTCATTGTTTTCTTTTGGTCTCTGATTCCCTAAACTTGTCTTTATATGACTCTCAGAGCCCCATACGTTACACTCAGCACTGTGGGACTGAACGTGAAGCCCGGTCACTGCTTGTCCCGTGGCAGGGACCGGTTCCAGTTTTCCTGACGCTTGGGCTTTTTCAAGCAGCCTACTGCTCTGTGCCCGTCTCCACCACAGTAAAAACAATGAGTGCATCCTGGGCGATTCTGTTCGAGGCAATTAGCACAGCTATATGATCTGGTTTTCTTTTGATCCACTTTGACTTGGCAATGATGGCAAGATTCTGGGTTTTGCACCTGCTGTGGTCGTTGCAGCAGTTCAACTTTATTCATTAACTCCTCAACTTTCTCAGTTAACTGTTGGAGTGCATCAGTCTTTGGCTGTTTATCTTGAGAATCTTTCTTTGTGCTACTGCCTTGTACTGCTGCAACTTCAAGCTCTGTGCTATGCACGCTTACTTGTTTCTGCTTCATAATTGATCCTAAACGTCTCTGTCTTTCATTCTCAGTATTTGTTATCTTCATCATTTGTTTTAAGATTGTCTCATCAGACACACTGCTATCTGAGAGATATGGTTTAATTTCTCGACGTATGTCATTATGCTTATGGCTGAGGCCCTGGTATATGGCGTGAAGAAAAATGTCTTGAACTGTGTTTGCATTGTATTTCACTTCTGTGTCAGCGTATTTTGAGGCAAACAGGATCTTTTGTTTGAGGCCTATTACGCGGTACAAGAACTGTTGTGGCGTTTCACTGTCATTTTGTTTTGTGCACATAAGCTCTTGGAAAAGTTCTGTGTTGCTTCGCCCACCTAAATGGGATTGCAGAAAGCCTTTCAGCTCGTCTATGGTCAAATCATCCTTGTGCATTAACATGTCTTTAAAGTTTCCTGATTTGATGACTCTGAGAACGCCTCTTAGTATTTCAGTCTCACTGAATCGTTCTTTAACACCTTCATCAATTTGTCTGCATATGTTATTGTAGCTTAAATCTGAGCTCTGATCACCGATCTGTCCACCTTGAATTTTGAACTCACGACGAAGCAGTGAAAGGTCTCGAAGGGGGACGACTCGGTCATGTTTTCCATGTGGATGTTGTTCAGGTGTTTGAGTGTTGTTAGATTGTAGTGTAGATTGTACTTGTGTAGGCGTGAGTGTAGGTGATGATGTGGGGTTGTTTATGTATTGTAGGACTTTGTTGCTAAGCTCAGCGTAGCTAGACAGCATTCTCTGTAACTCTGTGTCAGTGTTCTGTGCAGTTTTGGCATCAGTATGTGTGAGTGAGGGATTGGTGATTAGTGGAGGGGTAGCTACGCTAACAGTAGCTGTGTGGGTAGTGTTAGTGTTAGAACCACTGGCTATCACATTATCAGTTGTCATGTTATCAGTAACTGTCATATTCTCACTCAGTACTGGGGTTGACTTTACATTGTGCACATTATCCTCTGCACCTGCTTTAGGTTGAGCATTACAAATCTGAATGGCATTATTCACAGTATCATTAAGCTCTAACAACACTGCCATACCTGAATCCTCAGATTGCACCAATGTGTCACTGTTCATAAAAGCTAGAATGTACTCAAAGCAACTCTCTTCCTCGCCAACCTGAAGCTTGGATGAATCCTTTCCTGGCACAGGACCAACACTC
This sequence comes from Alosa pseudoharengus, assembly GCF_046254945.1. Taxonomy (NCBI): domain Eukaryota; kingdom Metazoa; phylum Chordata; class Actinopteri; order Clupeiformes; family Clupeidae; genus Alosa; species Alosa pseudoharengus. Next base: position 1,105,122 of record NW_027468848.1, read on the forward strand.
TGGGCTAGTTGGAGAAGTTCATCGGCCGTCAGCATGAGTAGACTCTTCTTGATGCTCCACACCAAGCCTTTTCTCTCATCGTCCGCCATGACTGCTCTTCCCTTTTCCTTACAGTTGGTGGCTCTTCCAGGTAGCACTTTCACCCGTCGCTTTTGGTCTGGTTCCACGTGTGTAGCACAGTCGTAACCTCACAAGCACTTGGTCTGGTGAAGGCGGGGCCTGTGCATCTGGGATGATGGTTGGTTGAGGTAGGTCGTTTCTTCACGATCAGAAGATGAGGGAAGACACTGGCATTACGGATGTATTACCCAATCTTCCTCTAACTTCGGGCCTGAAGAGGCGTCAGCTCCTGGAACACGTCGAACTGCTGATTCTGGTCGTGCTTATAGCCTGCGCATCTACTGCCGATCCCCGTACGGGCCACCAAAAATCTGTAACGGGTACCGTAGCAACGGCACCGTGGTGAACAGATTGACTCCTGTAACACAGGAGAAAAACGAGGAGACAGCGTGTCAGGTTCAAGCTCTCTGCAGTAATTTATTTAAGAATCTTCTTCAGCAAATACATCTCTATTGTTAATAATCTTTTTATGTTTCACATATTGCATATTCAATGTCTTTTTAACATTACAATGAATTTCAGTGTCCATGTCAATACAAAATCGATAATACAATAAACCTCTTAAGACCAACTGCATGTTCACTTACTCTTTGTGCGTGTATTTTACACTATTTATCAAAATGAAATGTAAAGACAATGGTAATATTCACCAGCTATGTTTAGGATACTTGGAAACTTCCATTCACCGTGTTTTATCAGTATCACGTGAATACAGTACTGCAAATCATGCTCAAAACTAACTTCATGTCATTTTAAACTATAACCATTCTTGTGTAAACTCAATGAGCAACAAAACATTTCCAACCGATGGTGGGGAGCTAACATACAGTGAGCTAACCAACACTCGTTAACATTGATAAAAAATCTTTGTGTGTATACGCACGTGGGAAAGTGTGTGTGTGTGTTGAGCTAACTTGCTCTCTCTAACGTAACGTGTGCGTTGTTAGTAGACGGTTACTCTGCCGGGCTTTGCCCTCTCGTTTCAAACTCTTTACAAACAAAATCATAAACACTCTTCGAAAATTACTTCACTACAGTCCACTCATATCCCAAACACATTTCAGCATGGCTAAATCCTAGCTCTGAGGTGTTTTTGTACATTTACCCACCTGTAACACAGGAGAAAAACGAGGAGACAGCGTGTCAGGTTCAAGCTCTCTGCAGTAATGAGAACAATTCACACTTCACGCAGCTAAACCCCATCACCCGACCCTGCCCCCTGCTGGCCCGGAGCAAACACCACACAATTCACTTTGCAGAAATTACATTGAAAAGAAAACCCTTGGGATACTTCGCTTTCAAAATAATATACAATAAATTGTGCTCAAATAAAAGACAATAATTCTGAATATTATTACACAAATACACAATACAAAAATACAACACTTTTGTGGTCGTCACACATGCACGTCAGGTCAAAACCAGGCCATTTTCGTGGGTCTATCACTAGGTGGCAGTCTCGCCAGGTCAAGTTTACACAAGTAACAGGCAACACTTCATATTTCATTAAAGACGTTATATCTCCATTTCTAGAAAAAAAACAGTGATTTTGATGAAAACTAGCCACTGTTCAGTTACACACAGTTAATCACTTTCACTATTGACTGACAATGGGTTACCATCGAAAACATAGCCTGGAAAAAGCAACACTTACACTTACTTCAGCTGTGCTTCATATTTGCCTCTCGCCTAATCACTTTTATCCGTCATTACCAATGTGCAAATGATGGTGAATAACTACTCATCGTGAGATGTATTTCGTAATATCTTTATTCTAATTATGTTTCCCATTGTAATCGTGTAATTTGTAATGTTTTGCATGGATGTGCGCCGAGGCACGTTTGTGGATGAGAAGCATGGTGCGTTTTGCACCCGCCCATATTACTGTTGATAATGCGCTCTTAAAATAACATATAAACAACTCGCCATGGACTTCTGACCAGGTCAGTGGCGTAATGCGTTTTAGGTAGTGTACGATAGTGATTTTTAGACAACGTGCCAGATCACCTCCTTAGGCCGTTAATTGCCACACCCCTTGGTGCGTTGCTCAAAAATAGAGAAACTGATAGTTCCGGTCCATATTTATGATTGGCTGAATCGCGTTTGATGCCGTTGTGGTCCATAATTATGATTGGCTGAATCGCGTTTTATGCCGTTGTGGTCCATAATTATGATTGGCTGAATCGCGTTTGATGCCGTTGTAAAACCCAACACAACCTTTCACGTTGCCCTGCCAGATATAGTTATGTTGCAACTGTT
>NW_027468848.1:1130000-1132500 GCF_046254945.1 Alosa pseudoharengus
GTGGTTATAAGGAAAGACAGGGCAATGCTTGCATTAAAATCATGTCGCGGTTGTTAGCATTAAAACCATGTCGGTTGTGGAAGTGGGCTATTTGAAGTCACTACCTAACACCCACACGTAATATTTGAGTGCCAAAGCTCATTTGAAATCACAAAGCTCGACACTTAACACCGCGCCTTCAACGTTACCATTTCGACCCAAACTTTTACGCGCCTCTGCAGAGAAATGCAGTAGGCTACCTGTCCGGACTTGTTATCACCCGCGGGTCTAGACGATGATGTGACTTTTAAGTCACTTATGTTCATTATTTGCTACCGAGGGGTACACTGAAAGACAGGTTCAGGAGTGAAACGCCCGGGGTTATTCCAAACGCGCTCGCACTAACTCAGACACAGCCTCTCGGCAGAGCCTTCGCGTTTTCTGCAAATACAAATCACAAGGCTTATAGACCACACGAGCAGGGTGTTAAAAACATGTTGACGAATGCGGACTGCAGTCATGCTTCCTCGCTGCTGTCTCCGTCTAACCATCCAAACGACCCTATTGGTAATGATTTCAGTTCCCACTAGCAGTGGTTTACGCTGCTGCTCTGCCGCCGCAGTTGAAACCTTAATCTCCCTTGAAAGACTCAAAGGCCATTACTTTTTCATTAAGAAACACAACACTGTTAAGTCATTCGGTGTTGACTCTGCACGCGCAGCCGGAGTCCAGTGCTGGTGGGAGTCGAGAAGAGGGGTGGGGATCAGAGCGAGGAGGAGGGGGGCTGTTTTCGGGGGGGGATGGGGTTCGGCTCGGGGAGCGTAGGGAGGGGTGTGAGACACCGAGTTTAAAAGGCCAGGCGAGGTCTGCCCCCCTCACACACGCAGACGCGCTTTCTCTGACTGGCTGTGCGGGACACCACCGAACTTCTCCGTCCACTTCTGCTGCCGCACGGAGCGGATCCCGTTGAGAAAGCGGAGCTGATCAGAACGAAGCTAAGCGATTCTCTCCCTCGCCGCGTGCATGGAAACCCATCTGGACTGAGGGGGAAAAAACTTGTGCTGCGCGCGCGTGCTTTGTGGATTTACGTGCTCAGATCTTTTGAAGGAAAAAAAAACTTTAGAAATTACTGACTGAAACAATTCCGAACTCGCCCGCGACATGGAGCCCACTGTTGAATACCCCGACAGCTATGACTACTACGATGACAACGAGACGGCGTGCGACTTCTCTGAGTGGGAGCCGTCCTACTCGCTCATCCCGGTGCTGTACATGCTCATATTCATCCTCGGGCTCTCGGGCAACGGCTTGGTGATCTTCACCGTGTGGCGAGCCAAAGCTAAGCGTCGCGCGGCCGACGTGTACATCTGCAACTTGGCTCTCGCGGACCTGACGTTCGTGATCACCCTCCCGCTGTGGGCGGTCTACACGGCGCTGGGCTACCACTGGCCGTTCGGCGTGGCCCTGTGCAAGATCAGCAGCTACGTGGTGCTGGTCAACATGTACGCCAGCGTGTTCTGCCTGACCTGCCTGAGCTTCGACCGCTACCTGGCCATCGTGCACTCGCTGTCCAGCGGGCACCTGCGCTCTCGGGACACCATCGTGGCGTCGCTGGGCGGCATCTGGCTGCTGTCCGGCATGCTGGCACTGCCCACGCTGCTGTTCCGCACCACGCTGGACGACGAGGCCAGCAACCGCACCACCTGCGCCATGGACTTCAGCCTGGTGGCGCCCAACCAGCGGCACGAGTCCCTGTGGATCGCCGGCCTCAGCCTGTCGTCGTCCGCGCTGGGCTTCCTGCTGCCCTTCCTGGCCATGACGGTGTTCTATGTCTTCATCGGCTGCACGGTGACGCGGCACTTCAGCCAGCTGCGCAAGGAGGACCAGAAGAAGCGGCGCCTGCTCAAGATCATCACCACGCTGGTCGTGGTGTTCGCGCTCTGCTGGACGCCGTTCCACGTGCTGAAGAGCATGGACGCTCTGTCCTACCTGGACCTGGCGCCAACGTCCTGCTCCTTCCTCCACTTCCTGCTGCTGGCCCACCCCTACGCCACCTGCCTGGCCTACGTCAACAGCTGCCTCAACCCCTTCCTCTACGCCTTCTTCGACCTGCGCTTCCGCTCACAGTGCCTCTGTCTGCTCAGCCTTAAGAAGGCCGTGCACGGCCACATGAGCTCCGTCAGCTCCACCCTCAGCGCACAGACACAGAAGAGCGAGGTGCAGTCGCTCGCCACCAAGGTGTGAAGGAGGAGAGGAGGAGGGGAGGAGGAGAGGAGGAGGAGAGGAGGAGAGGAGGTGCAGTCACTCGCCACCAAGGTGTGAAGAGGAGGAGGAGAGGAGGAGAGAGGAGAGGAGGAGAGGAGAGGAGGAGGAGAGAGGAGAGGAGAGGAGAAAGATAAGTGGACGGTTGGCGGCTGGCTCCGTTTCAATGGTCTGCTTTAGGTTGGGGTGGTGTGTGTGTGTGTGTGTGTGTGTGTGTGTGTGTGTGTGTGTGAGTAAAGGGAGGGGGTTGTGTGGGAGA
>NW_027468848.1:1135000-1137500 GCF_046254945.1 Alosa pseudoharengus
TACACACACACACACACAATACATTTACTCTGAATGACAGTAATTCAAGTAGACTGATGCTCACTGGACACACTTTGATTTGACAGACACAAGCTTGGGTGCTGATTACTGCTGTGTGTGTGTGTGTGTGTGTGTGTGTGTGTGTGCGTGTGTGTGTGTGTGTGTGTGTGTGTTCCCTACTGGTCAATATTTGTCCTTCTTAACAAGGATCGAGGAGAGAAGCCGTTGAAGACGTTAATGTGGGACAGGGGGAGGGGTGTTGAGTAAGAGATGCTCTCTCTCTCTCTCACACACACACACAAACACACACACACACACACACTGAGAGACGCTCTCACACACACACACACACACACACACTGAGACACGCTCTCACACACACACACACACACTGAGAGACGCTCTCTGATAACACCAGTAGGCTCGTTAGCCTCCAGTGCAGATCAAAGTGAATGAAGTCTCTTGTGTGGTGTGTGTGTGTGTGTGTGTGTGTGTCACCAAGTGTCACCACCTCCATTAAGAGAGAGAGGCGGAGAGAGAGAGAGAGGATGAGGGACAGGGAGAGAGAGAGAGAGAGGGTGAGGGAGAGAGAGAGGAAGAGAGAGAGAGAGGGTGAGGGAGAGAGAGGGAGTGTGAGAGAGAGGATGAGGGTGAGGGAGAGAGAGAGGGAGAGAGAGAGGGTGAGGGAGAGAGAGAGGAAGAGAGAGAGAGAGGGTGAGGGAGAGAGAGGGAGAGAGAGAGAGGGTGAGGGAGAGGGAGAGAGAGAGGAAGAGAGAGAGAGAGGGTGAGGGAGAGAGAGAGAGAGAGGGAGAGAGAGAGAGGGTGAGGGAGAGAGAGGAAGAGAGAGAGAGAGAGAGAGAGAGGGTGAGGGAGAGAGAGGAAGAGAGAGAGGGAGAGAGAGAGAGGGTGAGGGAGAGAGAGGGAGAGAGAGAGAGGGTGAGGGACAGGGAGAGACAGAGGGAGATAAAGCACAAGAGACACAGACAGGCAAACAGAGGAAGGATGACATCGCTTTGCTGCAGCACATAGTGAATTACCTGCTAAACTAACTATTCAACAGAGAGCCGCTAGGCTACAATGCTAAACTAACTATTCAACAGAGAGCCTCTAGGCTACAACAGAAAGCCTCTAGGCTACAATGCTAAACTGACTATTCAACAGAGAGCCGCTAGGCTACAATGCTAAACTAACTATTCAACAGAGAGCCGCTAGGCTACAATGCTAAACTAACTATTCAACAGAGAGCCGCTAGGCCAACAGAGAGCCTCTAGGCTACAACAGAAAGCCTCTAGGCTACAATGCTAAACTGACTATTCAACAGAGAGCCGCTAGGCTACAATGCTAAACTAACTATTCAACAGAGAGCCGCTAGGCTACAATGCTAAACTAACTATTCAACAGAGAGCCGCTAGGCTACAATGCTAAACTAACTATTCAACAGAGAGCCTCTAGGCTATAATGCAAAAGTAACTATTCAACAGAGAGCCTATAGGCTACAATGCATTTGGACCAACTTTAGAAATTATAAAAACAGTACACAATTGTATGCAAGCAACTTAATGGATTTGTGAAAGCATTTCCTTATTATTCGAAGGAATTAACTCATTGAGTGCCAAAAACGTAATATTACGTTTTTAGCTTTTTTTTAATTAAGAAACTAGACACTCTAACACACCTTATATGTGATTTTGGGAACTCTGTGATGAATGGAAATGAAATATATGACGATCGAAAACTCATGAAAACGCACAATCTGGACATTTTATCATAACTCGGTTGCCGCTTTGAGTCTAATCAGTGACGCATGCACGTCAGCTCAAAACCAGGCCATTTTCGTGGGTCTATCACTAGGTGGCAGTCTCACCAGGTCACTTCCCGGAAACTTTACAGGCAACACTTCATATTTCATGAAAGACGTTATATCTCCATTTCTAGAAAAAAACAGTGATTTTGATGAAAACTAGCCACTGTTTAGCTTGCGATTTCTCAGGAACAGAAGTGTGTAGAAATACACGGTTTGCACCCACTGAGAGCTTAAAGTCTCACCTTTCAAACGAGCCATTGTATGTGTTCATAGCTATAACACAGAATATGCTGTGGCTGTACAAAAATCATCAACAATGGTCTAGATTGCTGGCACTCTAGGACAAAGCTCCCGAAAACAGCTTGGCATTCAATGAGTTAAAATAGCTTTTATGATGTGTACAAGTTGATAGATGATGTCGAGGTTTTGAGAATTATAATTCTGATCTGAGAAATGCACCAGATAGATAGATAGATAGATAGATAGATAGATAGATAGATACTTTATTGATCCCCAAGGGGAAATTCAAAAGCAACTGAGAACAACCGTAATAACAGTTAAGGGAAAAACACATGAAAGACAGACAAACTTATGTACCTGTTCTACTGAGTAATACCTTAACGTTAACGTAACGGTAGCCTCTGACGCTGGGTGCCTGCAGTCTGGATTGAGTGCTGAGGTGGGGAGCTCTGATGG
>NW_027468848.1:1152500-1160000 GCF_046254945.1 Alosa pseudoharengus
ACAGTGAACACACAGTGAGGTGAAGCACACACTAATCCCACTAAACACACACAGCACACAGTGAACACACACTAATCCCACTAAACACACACAGCACACAGTGAACACACACTAATCCCACTAAACACACACAGCACACAGTGAACACACACTAATCCCACTAAACACACACAGCACACAGTGAACACACACTAATCCCACTAAACACACACAGCACACAGTGAACACACACTAATCCCACTAAACACACACAGCACACAGTGAACACACACTAATCCCACTAAACACACACAGCACACAGTGAACACACAGTGAGGTGAAGCACACACTAATCCCACTAAACACACACAGCACACAGTGAACACACAGTGAGGTGAAGCACACACTAATCCCACTAAACACACACAGCACACAGTGAACACACACTAATCCCACTAAACACACACAGCACACAGTGAACACACACTAATCCCACTAAACACACACAGCACACAGTGAACACACACTAATCCCACTAAACACACACAGCACACAGTGAACACACACTAATCCCACTAAACACACACAGCACACAGTGAACACACACTAATCCCACTAAACACACACAGCACACAGTGAACACACACTAATCCCACTAAACACACACAGCACACAGTGAACACACACTAATCCCACTAAACACACACAGCACACAGTGAACACACACTAATCCCACTTAACACACACAGCACACAGTGAACACACAGTGAGGTGAAGCACACACTAATCCCACTAAACACACACAGCACACAGTGAACACACACTAATCCCACTAAACACACACAGCACACAGTGAACACACACTAATCCCACTAAACACACACAGCACACAGTGAACACACACTAATCCCACTTAACACACACAGCACACAGTGAACACACACTAATCCCACTAAACACACACAGCACACAGTGTACACACACTAATCCCACTAAACACACACAGCACACAGTGAACACACACTAATCCCACTAAACACACACAGCACACAGTGAACACACACTAATCCCACTAAACACACACAGCACACAGTGAACACACACTAATCCCACTAAACACACACAGCACACAGTGAACACACACTAATCCCACTAAACACACACAGCACACAGTGAACACACACTAATCCCACTAAACACACACAGCACACAGTGAACACACACTAATCCCACTAAACACACACAGCACACAGTGAACACACAGTGAGGTGAAGCACACACTAATCCCACTAAACACACACAGCACACAGTGAACACACACTAATCCCACTAAACACACACAGCACACAGTGTACACACACTAATCCCACTAAACACACACAGCACACAGTGAACACACACTAATCCCACTAAACACACACAGCACACAGTGAACACACACTAATCCCACTAAACACACACAGCACACAGTGAACACACACTAATCCCACTAAACACACACAGCACACAGTGAACACACACTAATCCCACTAAACACACACAGCACACAGTGAACACACAGTGAGGTGAAGCACACACTAATCCCACTAAACACACACAGCACACAGTGAACACACACTAATCCCACTAAACACACACAGCACACAGTGAACACACACTAATCCCACTAAACACACACAGCACACAGTGAACACACACTAATCCCACTAAACACACACAGCACACAGTAAACACACAGTGAGGTGAAGCACACACTAATCCCACTAAACACACACAGCACACAGTGAACACACACTAATCCCACTAAACACACACAGCACACAGTGAACACACACTAATCCCACTAAACACACACAGCACACAGTGTACACACACTAATCCCACTAAACACACACAGCACACAGTGAACACACACTAATCCCACTAAACACACACAGCACACAGTGAACACACAGTGAGGTGAAGCACACACTAATCCCACTAAACACACACAGCACACAGTGAACACACAGTGAGGTGAAGCACACACTAATCCCACTAAACACACACAGCACACAGTGAACACACACTAATCCCACTAAACACACACAGCACACAGTGAACACACACTAATCCCACTAAACACACACAGCACACAGTGAACACACACTAATCCCACTAAACACACACAGCACACAGTGAACACACACTAATCCCACTAAACACACACAGCACACAGTGAACACACACTAATCCCACTAAACACACACAGCACACAGTGAACACACAGTGAGGTGAAGCACACACTAATCCCACTAAACACACACAGCACACAGTGAACACACACTAATCCCACTAAACACACACAGCACACAGTGAACACACACTAATCCCACTAAACACACACAGCACACAGTGAACACACACTAATCCCACTAAACACACACAGCACACAGTGAACACACACTAATCCCACTTAACACACACAGCACACAGTGAACACACACTAATCCCACTAAACACACACAGCACACAGTGTACACACACTAATCCCACTAAACACACACAGCACACAGTGAACACACACTAATCCCACTAAACACACACAGCACACAGTGAACACACAGTGAGGTGAAGCACACACTAATCCCACTAAACACACACAGCACACAGTGAACACACACTAATCCCACTAAACACACACAGCACACAGTGAACACACACTAATCCCACTAAACACACACAGCACACAGTGAACACACACTAATCCCACTAAACACACACAGCACACAGTGAACACACACTAATCCCACTAAACACACACAGCACACAGTGAACACACACTAATCCCACTAAACACACACAGCACACAGTGAACACACACTAATCCCACTTAACACACACAGCACACAGTGAACACACAGTGAGGTGAAGCACACACTAATCCCACTAAACACACACAGCACACAGTGAACACACACTAATCCCACTAAACACACACAGCACACAGTGAACACACACTAATCCCACTAAACACACACAGCACACAGTGTACACACACTAATCCCACTAAACACACACAGCACACAGTGAACACACACTAATCCCACTAAACACACACAGCACACAGTGAACACACACTAATCCCACTAAACACACACAGCACACAGTGAACACACACTAATCCCACTAAACACACACAGCACACAGTGAACACACACTAATCCCACTAAACACACACAGCACACAGTGAACACACACTAATCCCACTAAACACACACAGCACACAGTGAACACACACTAATCCCACTAAACACACACAGCACACAGTGAACACACACTAATCCCACTAAACACACACAGCACACAGTGAACACACAGTGAGGTGAAGCACACACTAATCCCACTAAACACACACAGCACACAGTGAACACACACTAATCCCACTAAACACACACAGCACACAGTGTACACACACTAATCCCACTAAACACACACAGCACACAGTGAACACACACTAATCCCACTAAACACACACAGCACACAGTGAACACACACTAATCCCACTAAACACACACAGCACACAGTGAACACACACTAATCCCACTAAACACACACAGCACACAGTGAACACACACTAATCCCACTAAACACACACAGCACACAGTAAACACACAGTGAGGTGAAGCACACACTAATCCCACTAAACACACACAGCACACAGTGAACACACACTAATCCCACTAAACACACACAGCACACAGTGAACACACACTAATCCCACTAAACACACACAGCACACAGTAAACACACAGTGAGGTGAAGCACACACTAATCCCACTAAACACACACAGCACACAGTGAACACACACTAATCCCACTAAACACACACAGCACACAGTGAACACACACTAATCCCACTAAACACACACAGCACACAGTGTACACACACTAATCCCACTAAACACACACAGCACACAGTGAACACACACTAATCCCACTAAACACACTCAGCACACAGTGAACACACAGTGAGGTGAAGCACACACTAATCCCACTAAACACACACAGCACACAGTGAACACACAGTGAGGTGAAGCACACACTAATCCCACTAAACACACACAGCACACAGTGAACACACACTAATCCCACTAAACACACACAGCACACAGTGAACACACAGTGAGGTGAAGCACACACTAATCCCACTAAACACACACAGCACACAGTGAACACACAGTGAGGTGAAGCACACACTAATCCCACTAAACACACACAGCACACAGTGAACACACAGTGAGGTGAAGCACACACTAATCCCACTAAACACACACAGCACACAGTGTACACACAGTGAGGTGAAGCACACACTAATCCCACTAAACACACACAGCACACAGTGAACACACACTAATCCCACTAAACACACTCAGCACACAGTGAACACACACTAATCCCACTAAACACACACAGCACACAGTGAACACACAGTGAGGTGAAGCACACACTAATCCCGGCGCAGTGAGCTGCCTGCATCAACAGCGGCGCTCGGGGAGCAGTGAGGGGTTAGGTGCCTTGCTCAAGGGCACTTCAGCCGTGCCTACTGGTCAGGGTTTCGAACCAGCAACCCTCCGGCTACATGTCCGAAGCGCGTGTGTGTATGCATAAGTGTGTGTGTGTGTATGCATAAGTGTGTGTGTGTGTATGCATAAGTGTGTGTGTGTGTATGCATAAGTGTGTGTGTGTGTGTATGCATAAGTGTGTGTGTGTGTGTATGCATAAGTGTGTGTGTGTGTATGCATAAGTGTGTGTGTGTGTGTATGCATAAGTGTGTGTGTGTGTGTATGCATAAGTGTGTGTGTGTGTGCATAAGTGTGGTGTGTGTGTGTGTGTGCTTCCGTTTTCCACTGTGTATGTGAAGAGACAGAAATGAGGGGTGTATCCTCTGTACACCCCCCCCCCACACACACACACACACATCTCCCCTCCCACGCTTCACCGGATCTGAGTGCCTGAGTGCTCATACTCATTCTTTGTACCTCCCCAACTCCACCTCCCACACACACCCTCCACCCCCCCTACACACACACACACACACACACACACACACCCCAGCACACCAGGGAGGTGGAGAGCACAAAGAGGGCCTTCAGAGGCACGCACACACACACACACACACACACAACCTCCTCTGCCCGTTACAGAGCTCAATGTGCCGCCTGTCTCCAGCACACACACACACACACACACACACACACACACACACACCACTGGCACACGGACCAGCAACGCAGCTTCAGGGTGTGTGTGTGTGTGTGTTTATGAGGGTGTGTGTGTGTGTGTGTTTATGAGGGTGTATGTGTGTGTGTGTGTGTGTGTGTGTGTGTGTGTGTATGAGACATTGTGTACGGAAGGAGAGTAAATGAAGACACATCCAGAATGATGATGCGCAGATGACACACACACACACACACACACACACACACACACAGAGATGACTTCTACCCCCCACACACACACACCAACACACACACACACACACACAGATGACTTCTACCCCCACACACACACCAACACACAGATGACTTCTACCCCCCCCCCCACACACACACACACAGATGACTTCTACGACACAGAAATCTCACCTTTGGTCTATGACATCTCTCACCAACACACACACACACCAACACACACACATTAACACAAACATGGCAACACACACATGCCAACACACACACGCCAACACACACACGCCAACACACACACACGCCAACACACACACACACCAACACACACACATACCAATACAGACATACCAACACACACACACGCCAATACAGACATACCAACACACACACACAACAACACACATACACACAAACACACATACCAACACACACACACACATAACAAACTATGTTATTTTTGCCACCATGTTTGGCTCACAGGGGAGTCTCAGAGATCACACGCCTAGCACATACAATAGCAGCAGTGAGAGAGATTACACGCCTAGCACATACAATAACAGCTGACACACACATGCCTAGCACATACAATAGCAGCTGTGAGAGAGATTACACGCCTAGCACATACAATAACAGCTGACACACACATGCCTAGCACATACAATAGCAGCCGTGAGAGAGATTACACGCCTAGCACATACAATAACAGCTGACACACACACGCCTAGCACATACAATAACAGCTGTGAGAGAGATCACACGCCTAGCACATACAATAACAGCTGACACACACACACCTAGCACATGCAATAGCAGCTGACACACACACACCTAGCACATGCAATAGCAGCTGACACAGAGAGATCACACGCCTAGCACATACAATAGCAGCTGACACACACACGCCTAGCACATGCAATAGCAGCTGTGAGAGATTACACGCCTAGCACATGCAATAGCAGCTGGCACACACACGCCTAGCACATACAATAGCAGCTGACACACACACGCCTAGCACATGCAATAGCAGCTGTGAGAGATTACACGCCTAGCACATGCAATAGCAGCTGGCACACACACGCCTAGCACATACAATAGCAGCTGACACACACACGCCTAGCACATGCAATAAAAGCTGACACACACACACAAAAAAATGGATCTACTTCATAGGTGTGCAAATAACATGGTTAATGGTCGTTCTAAATTACGTAGGACGATGGGAAATTCAACCAAGCAGTGGCATAAAAAAAAAAAAAATATATATATATATATATATATACAGGGTGCGATTTGTGTAAAAACCAGAGGGGGGTATGATTTTGAATAAGTTTGTAACCCCCCCCCCCCCAAAAAAAAAAAAAACGATTCATAGCCTAGTAATGTCATGGCTAATAATAGCCTATATTAATTTTGCCACCTTTGTAACATTTTAGTTTTAGTTTACCGTGGTGTATGACTTTAAACAGCGAGTGTGCTTGGTATGATGATCAGCTCCTCTAATGCAGGGTAGGACTACGTTTTGACAAGCATACAAATTAGCCTTGTTCTTGCCCCATCTGAAATGACTTCTCTACTTTTGCTGCCTCCATCCTTTCTGTATTTGTTGTGTAAAAAAACGTTGTATATGATGGCACTGAAGTCTTAAGTTAGTGAATTGGCTAACAGTGTTAGTTGGTAACCAAATAGCACATTGCACTACACGCTGCGTAGGCTACGTGCATTCTCTCTCCTGCTGATTTGCGTTCAGTAGCCAAGTGCGTAATATTGCAAAAGTTGAAAAAATAAATGTGTTTGTTGTAGCCTACAGAAAATAAATAGCCTACTATCATACTGTCAGTTAATTGGCTACAGTGCAGTGAAGAGTTTGGAGAGTAAAGTTATAGGGCAACTTGAAGTTTTATGAAAATAATTTACGAACCAGAACATAAAGACCATAAAGCTTCTATTTCTTGCAGCTGTTAAAACACCCGCTAGATAGTTTAAATACCCACCAACATTCGTTTTTGCAGTACAGATTATTTCTGAAAGTTATTTGTCTACTAGGCCTAGCCTACTGGCTGATTTATCAACC
>NW_027468848.1:1162500-1167500 GCF_046254945.1 Alosa pseudoharengus
CGGCTGCCCCATATATAAATATTGACAAATGTTAATAAAAACATTTATAATGATTTATTTCAACATAGCCTATTCATCCCGTAGGGTTACGCTGTAGAATCTTCTGACCCCATAGGGTTACGCTGTGTGTGTGTGTGTGTGTGTGTGTGTGAGAGTATATGTGTGTATGTGTACACTGTAATTACGTGTAGGAATTTGTGGAGTTTGGCTATGTGTGTGTGTGTGTGTGTGTGTGTAGTTTACCATTCTCTTGTGTCTAGATTGGTCTTAAGGACAAGTGTGTGTGTGTGTGTGTGTGTGTGTGTGTGTTGTTAACCATTCTGTTGTGTCTAGACTGGTCCTGAGGACAATCCCCTCTTGGAGAACATCTCCAGTGCTATCTCGACTGTGTGTAGGCACCATATTCATATTTTCAGTTTTTTCAGTTTCAGTTAATACAGTTAATATATAATTAGTTATTCATTTAATTTCCCTTCAACATTTGATTTAGAACGTTTTAATGTTTTGTATGCCCTCCCTCTAGAGGTAATGGTGTGTGTGTGTGTGTGTGTGTTGAATATGCCTTCCCTCTAGAGGTAATGGTGTGTGTGTGTGTGTGTGTGTGTGTGTGTGTGTTGAATATGCCTTCCCTCTAGAGGTAATGGCGTGTGTGTGTGTGTGTGTGTGTGTTGAATATGCCTTCCCTCTAGAGGTAATGGTGTGTGTGTGTGTGTGTGTGTGTGTGTGTGTGTGTGTGTTGAGTATGTCCTCCCTCTAGAGGTAATGGTGTGTGTGTGTGTGTGTGTTGAATATGCCTTCCCTCTAGAGGTAATGGTGTGTGTGTGTGTGTGTGTGTTGAATATGCCTTCCCTCTAGAGGTAATGGGGTGTGTGTGTGTGTGTGTTTGTGTTAAATATGCTTTCCCTCTAGAGGTAATGGTGTGCTTGTGTGTGTGTGTGTGTGTGTTGAATATGCCTTCCCTCTAGAGGTAATGGTGTGTGTGTGTGTGTGTGTGTGTGTGTGTTGAATATGCCTTCCCTCTAGAGGTAATGGTGTGTGTGTGTGTGTGTGTGTGTGTGTGTGTGTTGAATATGCCTTCCCTCTAGAGGTAATGGTGTGTGTGTGTGTGTGTGTGTGTGTTGAATATGCCTTCCCTCTAGAGGTAATGGTGTGTGTGTGTGTGTGTGTTGAATATGCCTTCCCTCTAGAGGTAATGGTGTGCGTGTGCGTGTGTGTGCGCGTGTGTGTGTGTGTGTGTGTGTGTGTGTGTGTGTTGAATATGCCTTCCCTCTAGAGGTAATGGCGTGTGTGTGTGTGTGTGTGTGTGTGTGTGTGTGTGTGTGGTAATGGGGGAGCAGTGATATAAGGGGGGGGTCAAGCCAAGGACACAGGAGGGGTCCGGTACCAACAATCACTGACTGTCAACTGTGAGCGTGACAGGAGCAACGTGAACGCGCGGAATGAACTCAACTCAACCAGACAATAGAGACGAAACTTCATGTTCGGTCAAAAATGTTCAAAGTCCAGTTTAGATGCTGTTTAGAGTATTACACGCTTACTTAACACTGTGTACGGCAGTTGCTCATACCTGTGTTCAATGGCAGGGAGAGATCATGCAAGCAGTCCGGCAGGCAAGCAAGATGTTAGGCAGGCAGACATGCAGGCAGGAGGGCAGGAGGGCAGGAGGGCAGGCAGACATGCAGGCAGGAAGGCAGGAAGGCAGGAGGGCAGGAAGGCAGGGAGGGAGGTACAGCAGGCAGGCAAGCAGATGGTACGCAGTGATGTAGATCCAGCAGTTCAGTAATCCTAAGGGAAAGGGGGACTCCAAAGGGTATTCCAAAAGGTGTTTTAAATTAAATGTTCTAAATGTTCAACTCTAAAGCTTCGAAATGGTCAAGCGTTTAAATCATAAAGCGTCAAGATTCAAACTATCAGGATACAAGCTTACAAGCTACAAGCTGTAAAAAACTATTTGTGTCCAGCATCTTCCATTGTCTAACTAAGACTGACTAAACCACGTGGAAGACGCCATCTTGAAGTGAACAGGTGACCAGGTGACCTAAGACCATGTCAAAATAAAAGCTCCATACAGAAGCTAATGAATCTCAAGCAAACTAAGAGTCTTTCAGTTCAATAGGGTTTAAATTCAAATTGGCTGCTACACTTCATGTTTTAATAATATAATTTATAATGTATTAATTTATGTAATAAATACTATCAGTCCACGGACCACATCTCTCGGACCATCCTCTACGTGTCAGGAAACCCACCCAAGCACCAGTACTCCCCAGAGCTGCTGAGACCAACTATTAGAGTCATTGCACCAGTGCTCCCCAAAGCTGAGACCGACTATTAGAGTCATTGCACCAGTGCTCCCCAGAGCTGCTGAGACCGACTATTAGAGTCATTGCACCAGTGCTCCCCAAAGCTGAGACCGACTATTAGAGTCATTGCACCGGTACTCCCCAGAGCTGCTGAGACCGACTATTAGAGTCATTGGGACACACAACAACGTTTTAGCCACTACAGCAGTGCTCACACACTGTCCCTCTCCCAGGCGTGCGCACACACACACACACACACACACACTCCCTCCGCTTATGCCTGTAACAGAGAGCAGCGCAACTTCAAACAGCGCATCGGTATTTTGATAGTCAGTGGCGCATTTGAAGGAATCTGCTTGCATACGAGATTATATGGAACAGGGATTCCACTAAACTTTGCTCTACTAAAACCTGTTTGTGACTAGCAGAGTATAGCCTACATGCATCTGCACTTGCTTTACTAAAACCTGTTTGTGACTAGCAGAGTAAAGCCTACATGCATCTGCACTTGCTCTACTAAAACCTGTTTGTGACTAGCAGAGTATAGCCTACATGCATCTGCACTCGTCTACTATTTGAACTCATAGGCAAAGTGAAGCAGTGTTCCCTGTAGCCTACTGGCCCATTATAAAAGGAGCCAGGGCATTATAATATTTTGGCTGCCTGCATTCACTGTGATTTGGAAAATGGACAAAAATATAATGTGGTCTTTGCCTTTTTGTAATGGGGCTGGTGAGTGTTGAAGTCTTCAATCATTCGTTTCCCTTAAACTAAGCATTTACATCAAGGGTGTCCAAACTATGGCCCGCGGGCCAACTGAAATACATTCCACTCAGATAGGTGCTACCAGGCTCATATAGGCTATCACTTTTAATTGCAAACAGAAAATGTCTAGCTAGCTGTTTATACCAACTTAACATCATGACTATTGCTAATATAGATAGATAGATAGATAGATAGATAGATACTTTATTGATCCCCAAGGGGAAATTCAAGATATAATATTGTGCTAAATGTGGAGTTTGTGGACTAGCCATAGGCTTATATTTGAATGGAGCTGATCATTATGAGAGTTGTGGAGACGCTCTTAAGGTGACAGTGCACCATTTATAAATGAGTTAAACTGCATCAAATTAGTAGTATTTCTTAAGAAATATTTGAAACTAAAATGACTGTCATTATTATCATTTAAATAATATTACAATAGAATTATTTTATTATTATTTATTTGGGGGGGGGGGTTTTGCTTTGGGCACCAAAATAGCCAGCAGCGGCACTGCACACACACAGTTCAAACACATACTCTTCTTTGACATTAGAACAGCCTAAATGTGGCATGCAACAGCATTCTCTGTTTTGTTAAATGCATTACTCCTCTCTGCACTGCAACTGTTAAAATATTTAAATGTTAATAGAGACTTTGGTTTTAATTATGTTTTTGCTGTATTTTATTTACATCTATTCGAATGAAGGTTAACAAAGTTAAGATTGAAACTAATAAAAACAAGTTTTAAAAAGCGTATTCAGGTTGTGTATAGCTAGTGTATTTTTGTAAAGTAACTAAGTAAAGTAATTAGTAAAGTAACTAATAACTTTTGAAAATAAGTAATCAGTAAAGTAACTGGATTACTTTCTTGGATAAGTAATCAGTAATCAGTAACTAATTACTTTTTCCAAGTAACTTGACCAACACTGTTCCTGACACAGTGCACAAAATATCCCTGAGTTCCTGCAAGGGAGCGATGAGGAGAGGCTTTCATTCCTCACTGGAGAGAAAGAGAAATGCCTCCTCCTTGCCGCTCAATATGGATATTCCTGCCATAATGAAAGGACCTGCTGAGGTGAAACTTAAGCCTGTTTTATGCTTCTGCGTCGAATCGACGGCGTTCCCCCGTAGACCCCTCTTGGTCGCCGCAAACCTCCTCTCACACACACACACACACACACACACAGACCCCTCTGCGTCGCCGCAAACCTCCTCTCACACACACACACACACACACACAGACCCCTCTGCGTCGTCGCAAACCTCCTCTCACACACACACACACACACACACACACACACACACACACACACAGACCCCTCTGCGTCGCCGCGAGCCTCCTCACACACACACACACACACACACACACACACACAGGGTGCGATTTGTAGGGGGGGATGGTGAGGATTTCCCCTCCTCTGGTTTTCCTATCCCTACCTCTGCTAAATTATTTTTATCGTCGGGGGGGGGGCAACATTTATCCCCCTCTGCCCCTCATATTGATTAATGCTACTTCATATAAGTAAAGCGCTGCAACGTGAGAACAGTCTAGTAGGCTATCCTACATAATAATCTGACATCAGAAACGCACCGTCACCGTCAGCACTGATGCTGCTGACACAGTGGCTGCGTGATAACTTTATTTGGCCTTGATCGTGCAGGACATTTCAGAATGTCGAGTGTGTAATCCATCATAAATGGCTAGTTTCAATGGAAAAGTTAGCTGGACAAATGAAAGAAAACGAGAAGAATTCAGTGAAGCACAATAATGTTTTAGAACCTTCAAAATTAGAAAACTGATGCAACTGAGATGGAGGACAACTGCACGTAGAGTAGAACGTAGGCCTATTGTCCGAAGGAACTTACAATTAAATGAGGAGATATTTGCTGAATGTCACAAAAAGTGTTACAGAAATTGCTTGGCATCGCTT
>NW_027468848.1:1172500-1175000 GCF_046254945.1 Alosa pseudoharengus
TGTGTTTATTTCACATTCGGTTTCTCAAAAAAAAAAAAAAAAAACGCGAGCCGGTAATTGCTTGAGATTACACAACACGCGCATCAGTCCAGTTCTGCCGTCCGCTCGTGATGGGAGGGGGCGTAGACAGCCATCTCCCACTCCGACCATTTAAATTCAGTGCGGCTGCTTCGTAGTCCCTGTGTAGGCTACTTGTACTTGTAGTTGTACTTGTGAGCGGACTTCGAGCAGACGCCTAGACATGGTAAGGAACTTTATCTTTGTCATTTCTTAGACAAATAATTGTTTATTCGCTTGAATGTTGGCTATGGAATTAAATGTTTGTGTGCAAGATAACCTCTAGACTAGACTACATGTAGGCTATTATACCACTTAGGCTATTATAATAATAAAGCATCCTATTAGTGATTTCACAATGACAACAATGATAAGCCTATTGAGAGATTATTACTAGGTCGAATTTGATTTGGCTATAGGCCGACAGTTTGCTGCGTTTAGCATGCTATGAATTTTAATGCATCTTTTTGAAATCCTCTTCACAGACAACTTACACGGACAAAGGTGAAAAGGTATAAAGCTCTTTGAATCATATCTTTGATCAGTGAATTTGGTTCAGTCATATAAAGTGTATAGAACCACAGTAGAGTAGCCAGACTTGCAGAGTTGTGTTCGACCTAGTCTCTCTCTCTCTCTCTCTCTCTCTCTCTCTCTCATCAGCATGACCAGGGCAGGTTCCTCTGCTTCGACCACATCACTTTCTGGGTCGGCAATGCCAAACAGGTGAGTCAGGGGCTACAATGTTGTCCATATCCTATTATGTTCCTCTGCGCGAACATTTTGGTCATCAGATTTTAAATTGTTTGACCAAAGAGGAGTTTTCTCCTGGTAAACGGGGATTGGTTCTACTAAGGGGTGGGGGCAACGACCATGAAACTCCTAAACCGCATTACCCTCCCCCCAAACTAATTTGATCCATATTGGACACATGTGTACGTTTTTCTGAAGACCACAAGAGGGCGCTGCGCGACTATAATCGATTAGTCTTGTTGCCTGGTAGCCCGTATGCACCCCGTCCTGACTTTCCTCCGGTTGTATTGACATGTGTGCACTCTTGGTTTGATCCTGCACACACATGCATTGGTGATACATTCTGAATTATGTGTGTCATATTCACAACAGTCTGAAAATAACAACACTAACAACATGTTAACAATACTGGACTGCCTGCTTGTGATGTTGACAATATATTTTTTTCTATGATATCTGCCAGTTCAGTTTTGTACATTTCAGTGTTGTTTGGTTTGACTAGAATACAGGCTACAAACAGTTATTTCTTTATTAGTTGTTGCATAGAAATGATCCTTGTTTTGCACCGGACAAAAAACGAGTAGGCTAGTAGGCTACATTCATTCAATACGGATCCCTGTAGGCTACCCAGGGATGTGCACACATACATCAAAATGCATTTCCAAATAAAATATCAAATACCCACCTTAAAAAAATATCAAAATAAGCTACAAAATACAGCAGCCAAAATTGTATAAAAATAAAATACTGTATTTTTGTATTTTTAGAAATTATTTTTAGAAATTATTTTTTTCTTTTTCGTCTATCCCTTCACTTGTACCTGGAAAAACATCTGAAAGCAAGAGACTCCTTCCATAATCAGTCAACAGATTAGATATGCTGACCCAAATGAAGAGATATAAAGTCCGCAACATTGCTTTTGACTCCCATATATTTAATAAACTAAATGTTTATATTTAATATAAACGTTTATATTTAATATACTAAAGACACCATTTATATTTAATATACTAAAGGCAACGTTTATATTTAATAAACTAAACGTTTATATTTAATATACTAAAGACAATGTTTATATTTAATATACTAAACGTTTATATTTAATATACTAAAGGCAACGTTTATATTTAATATACTAAACGTTTATATTTAATATACTAAAGGCAACGTTTATATTTAATATACTAAAGGCAATGTTTATATTTAATATACTAAACGTTTATATTTAATATACTAAAGGCAACGTTTATATTTAATATACTAAAGGCAATGTTTATATTTAATATACTAAACGTTTAAATTTAATATACTAAAGGCAACGTTTATATTTAATATACTAAAGGCAATGTTTATATTTAATATACTAAATGTTTATATTTAATATACTAAAGGCAACGTGTATATTTAATATACTAAAGGCAATGTTTATATTTAATATACTAAATGTTTATATTTAATATACTAAAGGCAACGTTTATATTTAATATACTAAAGGCAATGTTTATATTTAATATACTAAACGTTTATATTTAATATACTAAAGGCAACGTTTATATTTAATATACTAAAGGCAATGTTTATATTTAATATACTAAACGTTTATATTTAATATACTATACGCAACGTTTCGACCCTGCTGGGTCTTCTTCAGGCCTTCAGTATTTTACAGTATTTTGAAAATACAAAAATACAC
>NW_027468848.1:1180000-1182500 GCF_046254945.1 Alosa pseudoharengus
AAAAAACAGTTTACTTACGCATCCACAACATTTCGCGCTTACCTGTCGAGTTTCCATCCAAATGAGGCAGCGGAGTCAGAGGGACGGCCAGAGCATCGCCAGGCGTCCATGTATGATTGCACACTTTCCGTAAATCCTCAAATTATGTCCGGGGTCTGCTATTTACTTAGGCTTAGGCTGGTATTTTTGGGGCAGGATTGTATGCGAGGGAGACCTTTATTTCTTACATTGTGCGTTTTATTGTGAGATGTGTGTTTCGTTTGGAGTGGCATACCAGGCTATCAAAAGCAGACGATTTTCAGTTTGGCTTTGGATTGAATTTACTTTAGGAATGTTTTATTATATATCTAAATGTTGAGACTGATAGGCACTTAAATATAGGGGGTATTTGATGGCTCACTGTGAGGTTTCATGTAGTTGAAAAAGTGTTGTAATTTCCAGCTGTTTATTGCGAGACAAGGAAGCTGCTTTCACCCATTCATTGAATGTGCGCTGTGCTGTAATGGAAACCTTATTGTGTAGCCTAAGTTGAGTTATTTTTTAATTATGCATGATGTAGGCCTACTTGTTATTAAATTCGTAGGCTGGAATGCCTCACGGCAACAATTGTGTTTAAATGTAGTAGCATAGGCCTACTGCTTCAGCCTCTGGCTAGCTCAAAAGAGGGCTGCTATGATGGGTAAACTTGTTGGAGACCCATGGTGTAGGCTATAACGAGACAATTAAGGGCTTTATGCCGCTGTTGTGTAATTTATTGTCTTTTATCATATTTAGGCTATTTTTGTTCGGGACAAACAACAACGAAACAAGATCAATACAATTCCCTTTATTTGTCATGCATAACCATAATATATGTCTTGTCATAAGCTCCTCAATTACGCAGTGAATAACGTTTGGCTGTAGCCGCCAGATAGGTACCCGCCCACCAACATGAACGCGCATGAGAGCTCATGCCCAACACGGATTTTCGTGCATGGAGCTGGTTCCAAATGCTCCATGCAGCGCCATATTTGAAAATGGCGTATGCTAACATGCCGAAGCTAATCTGCACGCTCTTGACCCCCTGTATATAACGCTGAGACTCAGTTACTAACTAGTTACTTTTATAACGCTATGACTCAGTTACTAACTAGTTACTTTTATAACGATGTGACTCAGTTACTAACTAGTTACTTTTATAACGCTGACTCAGTTACTAACTAGTTACTTTTATAACGCTGAGACTCAGTTTCTAACTAGTTACTTTGATAACGCTGTCAGTTACTTTTATAATGCTGAGACTCAGTTACTAACTCAGTTACTTTTATAACGCTATGACTCAGTTACTAACTAGTTACTTTTATAACGTTGTGACTCAGTTACTAACTAGTTACTTTTATAAACGCTGTGACTCAGTTACTAACTAGTTACTTTTATAACGCTGACTCAGTTTCTAACTAGTTACTTTTATAAAGCTGTGACTCAGTTACTAACTAGTTACTTTTATAACGCTGACTCAGTTTCTAACTAGTTACTTTTATGAAGCTGTGACTCAGTTACTAACTAGTTACTTTTATAATGCTGTGACTCAGTTACTAACTAGTTGCTTTTATAACGCTGACTCAGTTACTAACTAGTTACTTTTATAATGCTGAGACTCAGTTACTAATTCAGTAACCTTTATAACACTATGACTCAGTTACTAACTAGTTACTTTTATAACGTTGTGACTCAGTTACTAACTCAGTTACTTTTATAACTCTATGACTCAGTTACTAACTAGTTACTTTTATAACGCTGAGACTCAGTTACTAACTAGTTACTGTTATAAACGCTGTCAGTTACTTTTATAACGCTGACTCAGTTACTAACTAGTTACTTTTATAACGCTGAGACTCAGTTTCTAACTAGTTACTTTTATAACGCTGTGACTCAGTTACTAACTAGTTACTTTTATAACGCTGAGACTCAGTTTCTAACTAGTTAATTTTATAAACGCTGTCAGTTACTTTTATAACGCTGACTCAGTTACTAACTAGTTACTTTTATAACGCTATGACTCAGTTATTAACTAGTTACTTTTATAACGCTGACTCAGTTACTAACTCAGTAACTTTTATAACGCTATGACTCAGTTACGTTTTAGGAGAAGTAGCTACAGTAGTAACTATAACTAATGTAAAGTAATGTGCCCAACAGGGAAGGGTCATCTGCTCTAGAGGATGTTTGGTGTGACCAAGAGAAGGGTCATCTGGTCTAGAACCAAGAACTCCCCTTGAGAGCAAAGGACACTCAGGAGAGGGTTCTGCATTTATCAGGGTCATCTGGTCTAGAACCAAGAACTCCCCTTGAGAGCAAAGGACACTCAGGAGAGGGTTCTGCATTTATCAGCGTACTGATTACAGTGCAGTCTTGCAGAGTTGTTTTGTATGCCTGAAAGTTTTTCTCTCTCTCTCTCTCTCTGTCTCTTCCTCCCTCTCTTTCTCCCTCTTCCTCTCTCTGTCTCTTTTTCTTTCTCCCT
>NW_027468848.1:1185000-1197500 GCF_046254945.1 Alosa pseudoharengus
TGTGTGTGTGTATCCCCCCAGATCTGTAACCTGTGTGTGTGTGTGTGTGTGTGTGTGTGTGTGTGTGTGTGTGTGTGTGTGTGTACCCCCAGATCTGTAACCTGTGTGTGTGTGTGTGTATCCCCCCAGATCTGTAACCTGTGCGTGTGTGTGTATCCCCCCAGATATCTAACCTGTGTGTGTGTGTGTGTGTATCCCCCAGATCTGTAACCTGTGTGTGTGTGTACCCCCAGATCCGTAACCTGAAGGCGCGTGGCATGGAGTTCATGTGTGTCCCCGACACCTACTACCAGCAGCTGAAGGAGAATCTGAAGCACTCCCAGGTCCGCATTGAAGAGGACCTGAGCGTCCTAGAGGTCAGTTTTACAGGGCGTCCCGAGCCATAAGGTCATCTCTGTCTCCTTACTCACTATTACGCGCACACACACACACACACACACACACACACACACACCAGACACACACACACACACACACACATCTTACACACTAAAGCAGTGAATATATCAACTCATTTGTCTCCTTACACACACTTACACACTTTTTAATATGTGTAACATAGATGAATTGATATATTCATTGCTTTAGTGTGTAACATAGATGAATTGATATATTCATTGCTTTAGTGTGTAACATAGATGAATTGATATATTCATTGCTTTAGTGTGTAACATAAATTAATTGATATATTCATTGCTTTAGTGTGTATGCGTGCATAAGGAAACAGATGAATTGATAGTCGTTGCTTAAGCAATGAATGGATATATAATTCATGCTTAATCTGTGAGTATATGGCTCATCTCTTCACACCTTGACCCCAGATAAGGTCAGATAAGGCTGAAGAGCAGATGTGGTCTGCTTTGAAGCCAGCCATGCTGAGTCATAATGACATTTTGTTTGTAAACGTGTGTGTGTGTGTGTGTGTCTCTCTCTCTCTCTCTCTGTGTGTGTGTCTCTCTCTCTGTGTGTGTGTGTGTGTGTGGAGTATAGGAGCTAAAGATCTTGGTGGACTACGATGACCACGGCTACCTGCTCCAGATCTTCACCAAGCCTGTGCAGGACAGACCGACTGTCTTCCTGGAGGTTATCCAGAGACACAACCACCAGGTTAGGACACACACACACACAGACACACACACACAGACACACATATATATGCAAACACATAAATACAAACACGCACAGTGGAAGAGAGAGTGAAAGAAATTGATAGGGGGAGGGACAGTTTTTAAATGATTAAAAGTTGTGGCATAATCCTAATGATGTAACGTGATTATAATCCTAATGATGTAACGTGATTATAATCCTAATGACGTAACATGAATCCTAATGATGTAACGTGATTATAATCCTAATGGTGTAACGTGATTATAATCCTAATGATGTCACGTGATTATAATCCTAATGATGTCACGTGATTATAATCCTAATGGTGTAACGTGGTTATAATCCTAATGATGTAACGTGATTATAATCCTAATGATGTCACGTGATTATAATCCTAATGGTTATAATCCTAATGATGTCACGTGGTTATAATCCTAATGGTGTAACGTGGTTATAATCCTAATGATGTAACGTGGTTATAATCCTAATGGTGTCACGTGGTTATAATCCTAATGGTGTAACGTGATTATAATCCTAATAATATCACGTGATTAGAATCCTAATGATGTCACGTGATTATAATCCTAATGATGTCACGTGATTATAATCCTAATGATGTCACGTGGTTATAATCCTAATGATGTAACGTGATTATAATCCTAATGGTTATAATCCTAATGATGTAACGTGGTTATAATCCTAATGATGTCACGTGGTTATAATCCTAATGATGTCACATGATTATAATCCTAATGGTTATAATCCTAATGATGTCACGTGATTATAATCCTAATGGTGTCACATGATTATAATCCTAATGGTTATAATCCTAATGATGTAACGTGGTTATAATCCTAATGATGTAATGTGATTATAATCCTAATGGTTATAATCCTAATGATGTCACGTGATTATAATCCTCTAGGGCTTTGGGGCTGGAAACTTCAAGTCTCTGTTCGAGGCCATCGAGGCTGACCAGAACGCAAGAGGCAACCTTACCATTTTAACTCCAAATGGCCTGTCCGAAAAACTCTGAAACTCACACACTCTCTCACACACACACACACGTACGCACAAAGGCATGTTTACATAAAATACACTCTCACACACACACACACACACACACGTAAGCACAAAGGCATGTTCACATAAAATACATACCCTCTCTCACAAACACACACCCACAGGTTTGCACTGAGCCATAAACCATAAAAAGAAGTGCATATATTATATATATATACAGATCATACACACATACGATACACACACACACACACTCTTACCCACACACACAAAGACAAACACACTTGTGTTCAATATCCATACAGACCTACACATATGATACACACACACACACGCGCACACACACCGACACACACAAACACACACACTTGTGTTCCATACGATACACACACAGACACACACAAACACACACTCTTACCCACACACACATTTGTGTTCCATATCCATACAGATCTACACATACGATACACACACACATGTTCAATTTGGCCAAAGAGAAATACGCACATCAATGCAATCAAATGCAGTATTAACATATATATATATATGAAGTAATGATTTTGAACATGCATATGTATTTGAAAATCCATTCCCAAGCTCTCAGACTATTTTAGGTAGATATTCAGTGTTACTGTTATCCAAATAATATTGAACACAACCTCTTTTTCACAGTATAGCCCATTACATGGTGAATATTATACTATTTGATGTTCTGTACCTTCATAGCCTCAATACTTTCATGCATATTTTATGCACATTTTTCATCAATTTGAATTAGTCGATGATTCTTTGTATGATATTGCTTTCTTTTATGTTCTGTTACCCTCTGCACAGCCAGAACACATGACTGTTACTGGGGTAACACGGTTTACTCTGCAGCCAGAACACATGACTGTTACTGGGGTAACACGGTTTACTCTGCAGCCAGAACACATGACTGTTACTGGGGTAACAACACTGTTTACTCTGCAGACAGAACACATGACTGTTACTGGGGTAACAACACTGTTTACTCTGCAGCCAGAACACATGACTGTTACTGGGGTAACAACACTGTTTACTCTGCAGACAGAACACAGAGACTGTTACTGGGGTAACAACACTGTTCACTCTGCATCCCAAACCCACATGCTAATCGTCATGTAGTCAAGGGAAACTGTCCACTATGTAAGCACCTAGTGAATTCATAGGCCGTTTAGCCTGTAGAATACATTAAGATCTCATTAAAAACAAAAACTGATGGGAAACATCTTCAATTATTGTCTGATTCTATGTGTGTGTGTGTGTGTTTGATGGTAAGAATGGAAGACAACAGGTTGGTGCATATGATTAAATGTTTTTATTAATCACTAAAATCCCATGAAAACTGACATGGATTTGCATAATTTATTTACATTAGGGCATTAGACATTGAAAACATTTCCTCTTGATTTTTATTTCAGGTTACACAACAAAAAAATTGGCCTGATTAAGGAGGTGAGTTTAGGCATCAGGAATAGCCAATGAGGGGCAGAGGCGGGCTTTAGGCATCAGGAATAGCCAATGAGGGGCAGAGGGGTCTTCCAGAGGCGGGCTTGAGGGTCTCCCAGTGGGCGCGGCTGGCCCTGTAGACACCAGAGAGGACACGTTAATTAGAGTTTAGAGTTGATCTCACTGTTCCATTCCATCTCACCTCCATTCTGGAATACCTGCCCTGGCCTGCAAACACCATCATAAACACCATCATAAACACCAGGCCTGCACACACCATCACCAGGCCTACACACACCATCATAAACACCAGGGGCCTATTGCACAAAAGCAGAATTAAGACATCCGGGATAAGTTGCTGAGCTGCGCTCAATGAATCCAAAACAAGAGCGTACAGGCTTAATTGGTTGCACAACGAGCAAGCCAGGATGAGCAGACACGGATTCATCAAGCCAGGTGAAACCTATCCTGGATAAGTGCGCGCTCACGGCTCCCTCAAATAGACCCCGCCACCGATCACAGATTCACTGATTCACCATGGCAACTAGAGCGGCTTCATTGCTTCTTCTACAGTGTAAAGTAGGTAGCGATAGCCTTTTCACAACAGCAACAAACAGCAACACCTCTGTTTATGAGAATATTGCAACTAGTGTCGCGACCACCATGTGCGAAATGGTTACGCCGCTCCCGTGACGTCACATAGTCGCGACATGTCGGGAATGGCGATATGTAAAAGTTATTTAATGAAACGTTTAAATAATGACAGTGGGTCTAGTTATATGTGATAACAATGTGTAGTGGGCAGTGGATTAACTATTGGTTTCCGTTTGTGGTGACTGCTGACTGAGATAAGGGATGAGATTAAATAGATCCTGGAACTTAGCCTGGTCTGGAGCAGGCTAGCTCCACAGAATAAATCGCCATGGTGATTTATACCATAACATATCCTGCTGCCCCCTATCCCGCTTTTGTGCAACCGGATCACGGATAAATTGAGCCAGGATAACCAAGATATCCCGGCTTAATCCCTTATTCTAGTTTTGTGCAATAGGCCCCAGGCCTACACACACCATCATAAACACCAGGCCTGCACACACCATCATAAACATCAGGCCTTCCACTATATAATATAATATAGTGATCTATATGATGAATGGTAGTTATTCACTATAATATAGTGATCTGGCTTGCTGGTGTACTGACCTGGCCTTGACGTAGGGCTTGCTGGTGTACTGACCTGGCCTTGACGTAGGTGGTGTACTGACCTGGCCTTGACGTAGCTGGTGTACTGACCTGGCCTTGACGTAGGTGCTGTACTGACCTGGCCTTGACGTAGGTGGTGTACTGACCTGGCCTTGACGTAGGGCTTGCTGGTGTACTGACCTGGCCTTGACGTAGGTGCTGTACTGACCTGGCCTTGACGTAGGTGCTGTACTGACCTGGCCTTGACGTAGGGCTTGCTGGTGTACTGACCTGGCCTTGACGTAGGTGGTGTACTGACCTGGCCTTGACGTAGCTGGTGTACTGACCTGGCCTTGACGTAGGTGCTGTACTGACCTGGCCTTGACGTAGGTGGTGTACTGACCTGGCCTTGAAGTAGGGCTTGCTGGTGTACTGACCTGGCCTTGACGTAGGTGCTGTACTGACCTGGCCTTGACGTAGGTGCTGTACTGACCTGGCCTTGACGTAGGGCTTGCTGGTGTACTGACCTGGCCTTGACGTAGGGCTTGCTGGTGTACTGACCTGGCCTTGACGTAGCTGGTGTACTGACCTGGCCTTGACGTAGGGCTTGCTGCTGCCCTCCAGGCCGCTGCCCCAGAGGCCGTGCTTCTGTGAGGCGGGGGGCAGGACGCCTCTCTCGGGGGCCAGCTCCTCGGCTATCGCGCGGATGTGGTACGCCTCGAACCCACAGCAGCCGCCGATGTAGCGGATGCCCACGTTGTACGCCTCACGCGCGTACTTCTGCACGTCCCAGCGGTTGACCACTCTGGACTCCAGCGCTGCAGAGGAGGAGGCCAGTACAGGAGACAGAGACAGAGACACACACACACACACACAGGAGGGCAGTACAGGAGACACACACACACACACACAGGAGGGCAGTACAGGAGACACACACACACACACAGGAGGGAAGTACAGGAGACACACACACACACACGCACACACACACACACAGACACGCACACACACAGACGCACACACACACACACACACACAGACACACACACACGCACACACACACAGACACACACACACACACACACACACACAGGAGGGCAGTACAGGAGACCGTTAGCTCGAGTGGAGAGGAGGAGCTACGTGGAATACGCGCCCCTATCAGAAATGAGTCACATGGCACTTGCGTTATCTTCCAAAAAAACATTTTGCAACCCAAGTAGGCCATGTACCAAATACTCCTTGCGTAGCTCGACGCATCTTTGCTACCCAAGTAGGCCATGTACCAAATACTCCTTGTGTAGCTCTACGCATCTTTGCTACCCAAGTAGGCCATGTACCAAAGACTATAAAACGGCCCTTCACTTTATTTATGTTACTGCATCAACACAAATCAAGTAGTAGTAGCAGTAGTAGTGACTTGACTTCATTTGTAAACCCAACCTCTGTTGTGTTTAATGAACTACAGAAATAAAATGACTTGACTTAGCAGTAGTATATGTGTTGCCTAAGTTAAGTTAGCAGTAGTATATGTGTTGCAAAGCTAAGTTAGCAGTAGTATATGTGTTGCCTAAGTTAAGTAAGCAGTAGTATATGTGTTGCCTATATGTGTTGCTTAAGTTAAGTTAGCAGTAGTATATGTGTTGCCTAAGTTAAGTTAGCAGTAGTATATGTGTTGTAGTATATGTGTTGCCTAAGTTAAGTTAGCAGTAGTATATGTGTTGTAGTATATGTGTTGCCTAAGTTAAGTTATATGTGTTGCCTAAGTTAAGTTAGCAGTAGTATATGTGTTGCCTATATGTTTTGCTTAAGTTAAGTTAGCAGTAGAATATGTGTTGCATAAGTTAAGTTAGCAGTAGTATATGTGTTGTAGTATATGTGTTGCCTAAGTTAAGTTAGCAGTAGTATATGTGTTGCCTAAGTTAAGTTAGCAGTAGTATATGTGTTGTAGTATATGTGTTGCCTAAGTTAAGTTAGCAGTAGTAAATGTGTTGCCTAAGTTAAGTTAGCAGTAGAATATGTGTTGCCTAAGTTAAGTTAGCAGTAGTATATGTGTTACCTAAGTTAAGTTAGCAGTAGTATATGTGTTGTAGTATATGTGTTGCCTAAGTTAGGTTAGCAGTAGTATATGTGTTGCCTAAGTTAAGTTAGCAGTAGAATATGTGTTGCATAAGTTAAGTTAGCAGTAGTATATGTGTTGCCTAAGTTAAGTTGAGTGTAAGAACTGTAATACCTGGCCAGAACTACAAGGCCCAGAATGCTTAGCGGGGAAAGGGGAAGTGGCAAGGTTGGACAGGAAAAGTGAGATTTGGCGTTGTGGCTGGTGAATAAACACGCTTTTCAGTTCGAACTCGTTTGTACGTGAATCCTTATTCAGAGAACCTACTCCTGAACATATCAAGGTTTACACTGGTGGCAGCGGTGGGATTCGAACCACGCCCCCGAAGAGACTGGAGCCTCAATCCAGGCCTTTCCTAATTCACGTAGCAGGAGGCCAAATGAGGCCATTGAGGTGTATGCTGCTGATGTATGTAGATTGGTAAAAGAGGCTTCTCCAGACTTTGAGCCAAACGCTACAGAATATATGAAGCTCACACGTTTTTTGGCTGGGCTGGATCAGGAACTTCAGATTAAGTGTCATGAGCGAGGAGTAAAAACATTCCAAGAGGCTTTTGATATTGCTACCCAAGCAGAGCGTGCCCGACAGGCTGCTAAACTACTCCCACCAACAGCACCTGCTCCAAACAGCTGCGGTGCCACAAGTCCATCAGTCAACACAATCACAGATGATACGGCACCTCTTCATAAAGTGGTACAAGATCTCACAGACACCGTTAGACACTTAAGCAAAGACTTAACTGACCTAAAACTGACACTTAATGCCCAAACCTTGAAGTCACGTCACAATGCATATTCACCAACCCGCCCTCAGAGATCCTCTTCTCCACGGGGCGGAGACCAAGGGTACTCCTCGGCAGCACAGAGATATGGTCGCAGTTTTTCACCTACCATTCACATGAGTCGTCGTAATCTGTCTCCTGAGTGGCACCACAATTGGTCTGCACGCCAGAGTGTGGACAATCGCAGACAGGACTACTATGCACGCAGCCTTGATAGACCACACTCTCCACACAGGGGGGAGATTCCCAGAGACCACTACTCCAAATCGTCACCTAATCGTCACCCAGACTACTCTGATGAGGAGATGTCACGGCCTCACTACAGTGAACCAAGAGGGAACTTCAGAAACCGTCGGTACAGCCCAAGTCCAGTGCGCAACCGGGTCTCTTTCCGAGACGACAGGAGTGATCATCAACATCATGACAGTGACCATGGGTATCAGGATGGCTATCGGCAGGGAAACTTCAACTAGCTGATGCAGTGGGGCATTCGTCAGCTAGCCTCAAACCAGCCCCAAATAGTAATTCGCTGAACCAAACTTCTTCTCATTGTGCAATGGTGCCACCTTGTGGCCGACAAAATACCCTGCACAAAAATTCTTCTATAACAGACAATGACAATTGCAACACTTTCGTTGCCTACATAAGGGGAATAGTAGAAGGGTCTGATATGCATATTATGCTGGACACTGGTTCAAACATTTCCTTTATTAATGAGAATATAAGAATGTCACTTCCATCATTGAACAAAAGGCCTCTCAAAAAGGACTTTATCTTGTCTAAGTCTGTAACAGGGCAACATTTGGACACACTTGGCACTGTGAACATTGTTGTGCGTCTAGGCTCACTGAATTTGCAACATGAAGTACAAGTTATTAGGAATGTTGGTCAGACTATTATACTTGGCTGGGACTTTTTGCAACAACATTATGCTGTGTTAGATTTAGGTAGAGGTTTATGTCATCTTCACAATCAAGATCTGCCCCTGCTACGCACCTCAGAAATGACACCAGACAGCTGCACTGCCCAGATTGTTGAATGCACCACCATACCCCCTCACTGTGAAATGCACTGTGCAGCGAGACTGATGCCTACGGTTGCTCATCTTTGTTCACCGACAGGATACAATGGTCTCTTGGAGCCTTACCACACAGATTTGGACGGGGTTGCAGTAGCACGTACACTTGCAAGAGCTGACAACGGTTTTACTGTTGTACGCGTCATGAACCCTACCAATACTCCCATTGTACTCCAACCAGGTATGCAGCTAGGACAGTTCACTCCAGTAACAGACAATGAAATCAGTACAGGTAGTCCTGCAGTTTGTCAGATATCAGCCACCCCATCAATGTCCCCACAGTCTTTGCCATTTGATGTGAAGTGTGGCAGTCTTTCAGATTCTCAGTTTTCTGAACTTAAATGTCTCTTACTGTCATACACGGATGTGTTCAGCAAGACTCCAAATGACTTTGGAAGAACTGGATTAGTTAAGCACAAAATCAATACAAATTCAGCTTCCCCCATCAGAAAACGCGCCTACCGCACCTCTCCACACATGCAATCTGTGATTCAGTCACAAGTGGAAGACATGTTGGCACAAGACTTAATAGAGGAGAGCCATAGTCCATGGGCTGCGCCAGTGGTGATGGTGCGAAAAAAAGATGGAAATTGGCAGTTCTGTATAGACTATAGGGCACTAAATTCAGTCACAATCAAAGACGCACACCCTTTGCCCAGAACAGATGACACCCTAGATGCACTGGGCGGCTCTGCTGTGTTCAGTACCATGGACTTGTCATCAGGCTATTGGCAGGTTCAGCTCGACGAACAAGACCAAGAAAAAACGGCATTCACTACTGGCCGCTCTCTCTATCATTTTAAAGTCATGCCAATGGGATTAGTCAATTCACCCCCAACATTTCAACATCTTATGCAGCTGGTACTACAGGGATTGTCTTGGAAAACATGCTTAGTGTACCTTGATGATATAATTGTATACAGTAAATCCTTCTCTGCTCATTTGCTGCATTTGAGGGAGGTGTTTGAACGTCTCAGAGCCGCAAACCTTAAATTGAAACCGTCAAAGTGTGACTTTGCACAATCTCATGTGACATTCTTAGGGCATGTTGTTTCTGCATCAGGTGTGCAACCAGACCCAAAGAATATTGACAAAGTGAGGGATTGGCCAACACCAGAGAATCCTACTGAGGTTAGGGCATTCTTAGGACTCTGTTCTTATTACAGACGTTTTATACATCAGTTTGCCAAGATGTCACAGCCTCTGCATGTCCTTACTCAGAAAGGAAAGCCTTTTTCATGGACTGATATGGAACAAAAAGCATTTGACACTCTCCGCCATGCCCTCACACATACCCCCATTCTGGCATATCCAGATTTCTCTAAAGAATTCTTGCTTTTCACTGAGGCCTCTAATATATCTATTGGATGTGTGCTGTCACAGCTAAAGGCGAACAGCAAGGAACACGTCATTGCCTATGGTAGTCATACCCTCACATCCACCGAGAGACGATGGTCAACATTTGATCGGGAGCTGTGGGCCATTGTGTGGTCCATAAGACATTTCCGCCAGTATCTCTCAGGCCATCCATTCCGAATCATTACAGACCACAAACCTCTCCTAGGACTGAGAAAAATGGCCTTGGATTGTGATCCAACTGGACGCAGGGCAAGATGGGCACTGGAGATAGACCCATATGACTGGACAATTGAACACAAGCAAGGTCTCAAACACTGCAATGCGGACTCTTTATCGCGGCGTCCATGTCGGGGTGAAGACAGTATGCCTATAAGAGAAACCATACATGTGAACTCAGTTTCAGCACAAACACAGATTGTCAGTCCTGCAGATTGTCAGTCATCACCAGAACCTACCGCGTTGACTTTGTCAGTACAGCCTGCTGTGGCGAATCCTGTACCCAGTGAATCATTCTGGTTTGACCTGAACAGACAAACTCTTCAGGATGCTCAAAAGGAAGACCCTGTCTTGAAAACAGTCACCGTATGGGTCTTGAGTGACAGTAGACCACCCTTTTCACAGCTGAAGTGTGAGCTGCCCGAGTTACGTCACTACTGGAAAGAGTTTCCCAGACTGGTCATTGTGGATTCTATATTATGTCGTAGGGTCAGACCCCCACCAGGTGACCCTGTCTGTCAAGTGGTGGTCCCGACTAGGTTGCAGAATGAAGTCTTTAAGATGTTACATGGCCATTCCCTAGCTGGACATTTTGGCTGCAAAAGAACATTACAAAATGCAGTAACCCGTTGTTATTGGCCACACATGAGCAGGGACATTACTCAGTGGTGCCTCCAATGTACTGCATGTGAGGCACGCAGGCCGCAGATTCCACACCAGCAGGCCCCAATGCAAAACATAATGACAACTAAGCCTTTTGAAAAGATTGCCGCTGACTTGACGGAACTGCCACTCAGTCACAAGGGCAATCGTTATATACTAGTTATAATGGACTACTTCACAAAGTACATGGATTTATTTGCTCTACCGGACCAAAAAGCAACGACCGTTGCGAAATGCTTGTTTGAGGACTACATTAGTAGACATGGGGTACCACTGAGTCTGCACACAGATCAGGGACGCCAGTTCGACTCAGACTTGGTCAAAGAGTTATGCACACACCTAGGAATCCACAAGACACGGACAACCGCCTATCATCCCATGTCAGATGGTATGGCAGAGAGAGCTAACCGTTCTATTAAAGACCAGTTAGCCAAGTTCCTCTACACCAAAGGGGGTGAATGGGATGATCATCTACGCCATGTTGAGTTTGCATATAATACAAGTGTGCATTCATCAACTAACCACACTCCTTTCTTTCTGACTCATGGTAGAGAAGCTCGTTTGCCGGCAGATATCATTCTTGGGGACTTGCCAACAGCGACAAATGCTACACCTGGAACGCCTGGTGAATACGCCACGGCTGTGAGACACAGACTTTATTCTGCATTTAATATGGTAGCAGACAACATAGCGGCCGCAGGTGCTAAACAGAAGTATTACTATGAGCGCCACATGAGGCACAATGCTTATGAAGCAGGTGACCTTGTGTGGGTTAATCTTCCAGCACTTGCCAGACACAAGTTGTCTCCCAGATGGACGGGACCTTTCAAAGTACTGCAACGCCTTGACCCATCCCCAGGGGAAATTGGGGTGGATTACAACCTACAAGACCAACTGGACCCAAGGGCAAAGCCAAAGGTGGTTCACTATAATCGCCTGAAGCCCTACTGTTCACCATGGACTTGTAACTTGGCCACTACTCCTGTGCACAACCGGCAGCTCACGGCACTCTCAGCTTCACGGCCCTATGTCTATCAGAGCTGTGAGACTGTGGCAAGTGAGCCTACGTCTTCCTCAACAGTGGACAGTGCCCCTGACCCAGTGGCAAACACACCTACGTCTTCCTCAACAGTGGACAGTGCCCCTGACCCGGTGGCAAACACACCTACGTCTTCCTCAACAGTGGACAGTGCCCTTGACCTGGTGGCAAACACACCGGTCATTGCCCCTCAGGAACAGAGAACCAGATGTGGGCGCATGGTGCGCCCTCCTCAACGCTTTAGAGTTGACACTTAAATACTCTCTGTAAAACAACTGTGTTGAATGTTCACATACAGTATATGGCATGTATTTTGTTCAGCTGATGGAGTGTGCCGATTACTGGATTAAGTGTTTGTTAAATAAGTGTATGTTTACGCTTAAATTGTTCACTGACCCAGCTGATATAGTGAAAATACTGTAGGTATGGATGAGTATAGGTACACTACACTATGGACCAGGATGTA
>NW_027468848.1:1202500-1215000 GCF_046254945.1 Alosa pseudoharengus
CACTCAAATTGCCAGCCAGCCGCCTTTCCTAGCGATAGCTGGCCTGATGAGGGAAATGGTTTTCTATGGCAAACAATCACTGGCTGAAGTTTTGCCTTCGTTTTTAACTAATTTTATATTAGTGGTGGGTTGTGGCGTAAAATGACTTGATTGTAGGCTTAGCTGTTAGTTTGTTGTTCAGTTGACAATATTTATCTAACAGCTATCTCTTTTTCCCCCTTCTATTTCTGCTTTGTGCCGCTTCACTCTGCTACTGGATGGTGGAGGATCAGGCTGACTGCAACAGCTATGGATGCTATACTGAATGGATGGCAGGAAAGCACAGCACACGTGAATTTCTAGATGAAGAAGAGTGAATAAATGCACTTGCTTAACTGATAAGTTGTCAATGGTTATTTATGCAAGCTTGTGTAGCCTAAACCAGACATACCTAGGCCTAGCCAAATTTATCCTGGCTGGAGATAAAGCAGGATATGAGGACATTTTGCCAGATTAGGCTAATAGTGGTTTACTGAGGTTTAATATCAATTGAAATACTATTGAAATCACGTTGATCTTTAGTTTGGTTATAATTTCAACATTGTTTCAATATTCATTTTACCATTGAAATCCCGTTGATCTGTAGTTAGAATTTCACGTTGATCATCAACACCAACTGGAAGCCCCGTTTAGGTAGTCTTGCATTGCATACAATTAGGCTTTCTCTGAACTACATTTTCCAAAGGCCAGCTTTCGTGCTTGTATCACAACTTCAGAACGGCTTGACGCACATGCTTCAAATTTGGTGTGAACATTTGTATGGACTCAATGATGAAGTCAAATGTCAAGGTCAAACCCACCTTGAGTGTGATATCTCAAGAATGCCTGACACACAAGGTTTTTTGGTACAAGGGTTTGTATGAACTCAAAGATTAAGTGATTCAATGGGTTTTTTTTCTTCAGGAATCTCCCCACCAACATTAACCCAGCAGCTTTCCATCCACTATGTAATTCCTCTGGCATTACATTTCTAGTTCTGTTTGATTTCTGATGCTGTATAATGTAGTCTTATTTATGTAAGCAAAAAGAACAAAAGGGATCTTTCAGTGTAGGCTACCAAATAAATCACTTCTGGTTTGATTAGTTTCATTTAGCGAGTCCATTTTTGGACTCACTGTGACGTTGGGGGCGTTCCCGCTCAGGTCGAGCTTATCATCAGAAGAGTAGAAGGTGTACGTCTGCATTACGTCAGCCCCTGCCCGCAGGAACTCCCGGTGAAGCTGCCTTACTTCAAAACAAACAAACAAACAACACATTAACACTAGTGTATGATTATAGCCCACTCAGTATAAGGCCAGTTCAGACTGTGGCATAAGCAATCTAAGCAGGTTAATATGGTTGATGCATGACAGGCTCATAAGGGCCAAAGCAGCAGGTTAATATATGGTTGACCTTTGCTCCTCGTCACACTTAGATTGTATTTGGGTCATACAAGTGCAGAATGGATGAGTATGAGACAGCAGAAAGATATTTTATCCACTTCGCTGTAGGCAGATTCCACATCTCTTCAGCTATTTTAATTCCAGTCAGAACATATTTTGATAAGACTATTGCAGAGTCCGAATTCGCGCACGTCAACTCACGCACCTGTTGACCGATCTTATAACGACAGAACACTAATGGCTACGAGAAGTCCCATATCCTAGGCCTTAAGGCGGAGTGATTAAAATGTCAAGTGTACATGCGCTTAATTTTTGGTTTGTGAGTTATAGAAAAAAGGATAAACTCAAAAACTGTCGTTGATGGCCGCGGTCTGGGACATGCAGCATGCACACGACCCAAGCTTCCGCAGGCTGGCACTGCGTTGTTCACCTGCTTCAGGGTGCTCAACCGCGGCCTCCGGTGTCCAGTGTCCCGCCTTCACGTAACCCCTGCGCTCGAGCTGCATGGTGTAGCCGCCATCACCGATAATAACTTCTCCCGCCTCCAAGCGCTCGAGGATTCCCTAAGAAAGACAACATGCCAGTTAAAATCACACGATTTACATAATTAGGCCTACCCATGAAAGATGTCCAAGAAGTCTTAGAAAATTAACGATGTTATAGGCCTACCTTAAATTTAGCTTTGGGGATCAATAAAGTATCTATCTATCTGTCTATCTGCGTGATTGATAAGAAGCAATCGCTGAGCCTACCGTCGCTATCTAATGCATGTGTCCAAATAAAAACAATAGGCCTACCTTTCTCTTGACAGATGCCATTGCTTTACTCTGCTGTTGATTAAACGGGTCTGACTGACGTTTGGACCAATGAATCTCTGCAGAGCCCCTTTCCACCGTTATGTTGGAGGAAATATCAGCTTTAGATTTCAGCCTTTTGTCCGTGGGGCTTTGCCCAGCCTGTGCGGAGTAAACTGTTCGAGTAAGGCGTTCTTCTAACCGTGCAATCACAATCTTCCGCCCATGGCAGGGGGCGGAGACTGCTGTCCGGAGACTCCCATCTGTCCGGCTAGGAACTCCTCAAAAAGCCTCCAGTCGAACAGATTAGAGGTGGATTTTGTCGTTCGTTCTCATGACACAGTTCGCGTCGTTCAGTTCACCAAGATGATTCGTTCTGAATCGTTCGTTCTTTCGCATTTCCTGTAGCCTACAACGTAGTTCAGCAGTGAATCATGGAATGCAGGTTCTCCCCACACAGCAGTAGACTCCTAGGCGGATCCGCCTTCGAATCGCCAAACCCGCGTGACTGTCGCATTCGTTTTGGTGCCGCACAGAGGATCAGCTCCGCCTCCAGGCGGCTCCGTAAATTCTACTGTCAAACAGCGGGTCCTGAGTGGACCCATGTCGGATCCGCGGGCGCGGACGCGCCTGTACTGTAACGGTTGAACATGACTGTACACCAAGAGCCGAGAAGAGTCATACTAGTGGATATTTTCTTTGCTGGGACACGGTTGCGCTGAACCCTCTCGAGTAAGTGATATTTATTAATATATTGCGACATTCACAATAGCTAAACATTGGCCTTTGTGGTTTTATACTTAAAACTTACTTATCATGTTTATTGATTATAATGACGTTGTTTGATATTAGGACTAACGTTAACGTTAACGTTAGTGCAGACGTTTGTAATTTTGAGCAACAGGCTAAGTTAACGTTATTGTTAGCTATGATGCTCATATGAGTCTGTAGCCTATTTGATTTAAAATGGGTTAGCAATTTTGGCAGAATATGTTATGGTAGTGTGATTTAAAAAACACACATTGTTATTTAACGTTAGTCTGGTCTTGTCTGTTTTAATGTGTTGCTGTTGTCCATAGTCCATAGTGCTACTATGCTAGCGGCATACAGCTGCTAGCTAGCATGCTGCTAGGCGCAATTGCATAAGTTATTGCTAATGTCTATTATACATATATATGTTTGAGATCACGTTTGCGATGCAATCCTTGATTAAGCTGATACATTGGCACTGGTATTTCAGTCAACGAAGTCAGTGAAGCACTCCTCTGCTATGAAAGCTACCTAGCTAGCTGCTACAACTTTAGCATGTTGACTCACTGATAATGGTTTAGCCCTAGCTTCTAGCTAGCTGTGCATTAACGTTTGCATTTTGCCAAGTTTGGTCTCATACGTAACTTTAGTGTCCTTCTGCCATCTTTGTAATGAAAGCCTCGGCATTTTAATCACTGTTTAAGTCGGTTCAGACAACTAATGGGTATTGGCGTCTGTTTGTGATTTATTATGCTAACGTAACTTAACTGTATGGAACTTGGTCCCCATCTTCTATTTTGTTTGTTCTGCAGCGTCAACTTTTATCGGCTGGATTCTACCATCTAACGTTACGATTGCCTCTGTTGGGTTCGCTTGATGAAGATACTTTCTGGGTTATTAAAATGTAATGTGAACACATTCCCGTAGCATTCCAAAATAGACCAGAGATGCTTGTACTATATGTATATTTGGACATTTTGGGATTGCAATAACCATAATGATATGGTTATTTAACAGCCATCGTTTCGGGGACTCTGATGAGAGTGAAGAAGAGCCAGTAAATGGTGACTTTGCATCTCTGAGGTACCTTCCAACTCGCCTGGTAAGTTATATCAGTTGAAGCCTCAAACCTAAGCCAATTGCACTGGCAAAGTAAGTAATAATCTCTTAACATTGAAATAACTAAATCATAATATTAATATTAGAGATATGGTTAACACAAGGATTAAAGTTCTCCGTCGTAGGACGGATTTCCGTCAATTTGATTTTAGAAATGTCATATTTGAGATCGATGCAGATCCGATGAGAAAAAAAAATAGGAGGGGGGGGGGGCTATCACCTTTTCTTTTCCTTTTTTTAAGGCAACTACAAATATTAGGTCCGATGAATTAATGTGTGTGATGATAAATGTTTAAAGACCTAGCTGCTAATAGTGTTCTTGAGAACTTTCTGTGTCTCAATCAGTGACGGCTCAAGAAGATAGCCTAGCCTACCTCAGCCATGAGTTCCGCTTTGTTTATGTTGTAGCTACACGCTTGTCTCGTTGGCCTGGGGCGTTTGCTTAAAAAAAAGAACACATATGGAGGACTAATAACGGTCTAAAAGTTGGATTATAGTGACACAATCGAGACAGCTGATGAGGTTGGCAAATCCGTTTAACTTTTTTGGATATGATATTGTGAGCTCTATGTGCGAATTCGGAGAAGAAGCGTAGGCCTAGGCTGTTCTTTCCGTGCATCAATGTAGACAATTTCTTACTATCGCGAACTCTTGTCAGGGGAGGTCATTCATTTTGGGTGTCACCTATGACTTGAACAGATAGCCTGCTATGCCACCCCATGTAGGCTACTATTATTGTTACAGTTTTTAATCAATGCAACTAACATTATGTGTAAAGCGACGCAATATAAACCGTATGCAATGTATTATCCCGTCTGACATGTACAACAATGTTTTTCACAATTTGCAACGGAAGGTTTTGACAGCGTGTTAACATAAAATAATAATAATATTGTCTTCATCGCGAACTGTTTAGTAAGGGGGTCAGTCGTGTTTGTGACGCACAGACAGCCTTGTAGCCTATTTTGCTTTAGGCCTCACTTATAACGACAGTAGGTTGTGAGTGTATGTTGACAAAAAATAACCATGCAATCAAAATAGTCAACTTAAAACTTTGCTATAAAATATTATTAATTTATAGCACAAAACCATAACCAGTATGCCTACCAGAACCTCGCATATTAGCGTAATTTGCGTCTATTTGGCAAGGCCACTAGCTGTCATGGATGCGTTGTTGCTAAAGGAAGGC
This sequence comes from Alosa pseudoharengus, assembly GCF_046254945.1. NCBI lineage: Eukaryota > Metazoa > Chordata > Actinopteri > Clupeiformes > Clupeidae > Alosa > Alosa pseudoharengus. The sequence goes on from NW_027468848.1 coordinate 1,207,774, forward strand.
AGGTGTCAAAAGCTAAAAAATAAATGGAGATGGGCAGCTGTTGGAAATGGGGGAGAACTAACAAGCCATGGTGTAAAGAAATGAAAGTGCCAGGGGCAGTGTTTGGCAAGTTACTTCAAAATCGTAATGTATTATGTATTACTTATTACTGTCATTTCAAAGTAATTTGTTACATTATAATATTACTGTCTTTGAATTGTAAGGCATTACACTACTATTGTATTACTTTTAAGTTACTTTTACCAAAATATCTAGAAATATGGATTTGGAATTCTAAATGCAGTTTATTATGCTCAATGCAGCTCATTCCTTCTAATTGAGGGCGATGGGGTATAACATAATGACTGAGCTAGGCTTAAGGCTAACAGTAGAATGCAATAGGCGCAGTGATGGCTCACGATGCAATACAAGGAACAATCATAGCCAGAATTTTGTTAAAAGCAGACAAAAGGTCGAAGTCTGGTCAATTGTGATAGAAATGCTGTAACTTTAGGCTTAGGCCTACTCATTAAAATCAACAGAGAGCCCACTACCTGTATATTGTAACCCAAAACTTGTCAAGACAGGCTACACAGTGCCGCTGCTGGCCATTTTGGTGCCCTAACTGGTGAAATACAGTATTAACCCAAGTATGTCATCATATGGTCAACTATAAAGATGTAGGCTAATCTGCCTGTTCCCAGGGATGGGTAGTATTTCTGAAACATGTAATATGTATTTCAAATACAAAATAGTATTTTGTCATTTGTATTTTATTTGGTTGAAGGAAATGGCTCTGTATTTTGTATCAAAATACTTTATTGGTGTGTATTTTTGTATTTTAGAAATACTGCAAAATACTATATGTGAAACACACTAAAAAAAGTAGATACTACACACAGGTGTAATGAAGTCGTACGCAAGTAAAGATGAGCAAGTTTACCTGTGCAAGTTCACATAAGGGCACCGACAAAGGCAACCATGTCCTATTGTCTCCATGCCAATCTTTAACAGAAAAAATGTCCGATATCTCAATGAACCACAATGACATCAATAGATGGTAAGGTGTTGAGTGTGTTTGAATTCCCTTCCTTGTAGCATCCATTTCTGCATTCTACAGTGGGGACAAGTTCACCTTGTTTAATTAAATAACAATTCTATTTCCTTATTAGCTGCATACTTGAGGTTGGAGATATTAAGGCATATCAAGTTTCTCACATACTGGAACTTCAAGATACATAGCCTTATGATTTTCTTATTCAGTTCTGCACTGGACTTGAATTACGAAATTCGGCACAGATAAACAATTATGATTTTGGCCTATTATGATTAGGTATATATGAAGAACGTATGACTTATGGCCTGAAAAAAGTTCAGTCAAACGATTTTTTTTCACTTTAATCCCTGGGTTAACATTCTTAGTGCTAAAGACATTCCCCTATCCTTGTATCTATTCCTCCAGCTCCACCATCTTGCCGAGTGCCAGGCAGCAGAGTCACTACCCCTCAACCTGGAGAAAACTGTTAAGGTAAAGACTGATCTCTGAAATAAAATTGAATACAGTGGCCCCATCTATATTAACACAGCAGTAGTCACTCTATTTCAAATCAACAGATTGCATCTGCATTACCATCTCAGATTTTCTGCATACTTCATACATTACATAAATCTCAGCCAAATATTTTGTCAGTTAAAACATCTGCATTCATGCAATATTGCCTGAAAAGTTCATTCATTATTATCAGATTGTATTGAAACACATTGATTTCAATGTCAATCCATTCATGGAGTTGATATAGATAGTGCATACCAAAATGTTGAAACATACAAATTCATGTCCAGTATGACCAGAGATTTGTTTTTGTTTGCCATTGTTTGGCCCTGTAGCTCTCAGCCTACCATGGTTAACAGATCACAACCATTTCTCTCCCTTAGCACCTCACCATGGGGCAGGACCGCAACACTCTTCACCACCTCAACTCCCTGCACCTGCATTTAACATACGGAGAGTTACTCAAGGTAGGGACTGATCTCTGAAATATTAGTGAATAGAAAGGCCCCATGTGTATTATCAATGATGACTACCATTTAATACATTTTTTCCCCCTCTCGCACACCGCCCACCTCACTATGGGCCAGGAATGGCAGTCCCTCCTCAACTCCCTCCACCCCCACGTGCAGCGAACAGAGGAGCTTTGTAAGTCATGTTTCTAATATATTGTATTGTGTAAGCATACTTGGCTTTGGATGCTACATACCATAAACATAAACATATCTGTCTGTTTGATTACAGGTGCTGTGAGGAAAAACATGGTGACACGGTCAGCCACGGACGCTGAGGTCACCAAGCACGCAATTAGGTGTTTCAACTGGCGGTGGATCGGGCAACGAGGAGACGTGTTCCGCCTCCATCCACACAAATGGAGTAATAGGAGAAATAAGCATTAAACAATCTTTTTATTGAACTTCTTGTCATTCACCAGTTATTCATTTTCTGATATTTTAGATGTGCATAGCACAGCATTTCATTGAAGTTGTAGCCTATTAGATAAAATATTTCATGTCTGCACTGACCTAGGCTGATAAAGCACTAAATTAGGTTTTGACCTCAAAATTCATGTAGAGTAGCCTAGGCAACGTAGGCTACTTAACAAAAACAGAATAGCTTATAACCTGTAACTTTCCATAAATGTCCATTTTATATTTCCATTGAGTAGTGATCACGTTTGTACAGTAAATTGATGTCTTGACTTAAACCTTTTCTGTTAGGTTTATTGACAGTATTGTTAAGTTAAAAGTACGAGGCGATGCTAATCGTAGGCCTATCTTGCTGTAGTAGCCTAGGCTAGGCCTAGTGATAGTTTTACTTTTATCCTATAGTTTATCCTATTTAATCCTACAGCAAGAACAGAAGGAATTTTGAAAATGAGATAAACGGGTCCGAAACGGACCCGGGCCAGATGAGCTTTATGAGTCCGTTGCGGGTCCGCGGCGGATGTATGTATCAATTTGCGGGTCCCAAACGGACCCGCCGCGGAGGTAAGGTTTTAATCGCGGATGCGGGGCGGATGCAGCGCGGAGCCACGGCGGGTCCGCGATCCGCCTTCGTAGCGGATCCGTTCCTGAGAGCATCTGGACTCCGATACGGGTCCGTTTCGCGGGTCCGTTCCGGAGGCCGTCATACATCCGCGGCGGATCCGCCGCGGAGTCCTTTTGCTGTGTGGGTCAGCTCCTCGTTTGTGAAAACGGTCAACACAACACTGTAATTGTAGCGGCAAATATAGCTGCAACTTCATGATTATGTGTACTTTTAGACAAAACAGCAGTAGCTAATGTGTTCATTCACCTTGACATTACATATTGAAGGTAAATAGAGTAGACTACGGCTAGAACTAGATCAGCTAATTTCTTTTTTAAAAATGTGTTCATTCATAAAGGAACAAAGACCCAGTAGGCTATGCCGACAAACATGTTTAAAGGCTTGGCAGAAAGATTATATTGATGAAAAGGTTTCAAGTCCCCATTTTGCCTAGGCTACAGAGCCTTAATCACTCTGCTTCTTCTGCTTCACTCTGCCAAGAACGAGTGACTGACTTAACGAGAACGACAGACCGAATTGAAACAGGTGGGGGTCTTGGCGTGAGAACGAACGAACGAACGAGACTGAAGAGACAATTATTAACCTGGCATGACACAGAAAATACAAAGACAGCATGCATTTACCATTAGACAGATATTTAAATGTAAATGCCAATATTGAAATGCAAAATGGAGTTAATGTAAACCATTAGCCTATCGTTATTTTTTATCGTATGCTCTCCCACTAGCCCATTTGTTTTTTTTTTCATGGAAACGGTTGCTATGCTTTCATGCCTCTCATTGGCTAATTCGATGAGAACGTTTTAGAAACAATACAGACAACAGCATACGATTGGTTTGGCTCTCGCGGCATTCACAGCAGCACTAGGTCAGTGTGATTCAGCGACGAACGAAAGAACGAACAAGAACGGGAAAGGCAAACCAGTTCAGGTCGTTCATTTTAAAGACCCGTTCAAAGGAACTAGTTCGTTCGCGACCGACCCACAGATTAGGGGCCCTATCATGACATTCTAAAGTGCATCGTCACTCGTCAAAAGTCTATTAAAATTTAGTAGGATGTCCAGTTCACATTGGGAGGGGTTTCGTTATCAAAAGTGGAGCGCATGGCGTAACAAGGTGTTCCTAGGTTTTTTAATCAGTCATATGGGTGTGTTTGGGGCGTAACATCATTTTAACCAATGAGAATGACATCTGTCATCCCCTTTAACGGCGCAACGCGCGATATGTCAAATAAATGCATCGGTATTTTGGCATTCAACGGCGCATTTGAAGGAGGCTGCTTGCGAGACCGTATGGAATAGTCATGATGGGTACATGACGACACTCTGTGGTTGATGGGACATCAAGTTTACATTAAATGCTTTGCAGTGGTTATAATTCAATAGCCTACTATAAACCAAGCTATTGGCAACAGCATACTATAAAGTAATGCACTATTTAGATGTTCTCACAAGAGGTTGGTCCGGTTTACATGAAGAAAATGACAACCACAAGACAAAAATATAGACTTTTATTACATGTGCTGCACTCCATGTCACAGAAACACACAAAAGCACCATGTTAATTACGCTCAGGCAATGTAGGGCTACTACTGAGTTAGAATGAGATGGGAAAGGTCTTATAAAATATATATTTTAACTAAGCAGATAGGATGGGCTATCTAGAGTTTATCCACACACACTCGCACTCACACACACACACACACACACACACATAGTATCAAGCTGAAATAAGAGAAAACGTTGACCTGCAGTGCAAACACCATAGTGTGAATCCCTTCATCATTACAGCCTTCATTATTGGCTAATCATTAGCACTACTTACTGTGCGTTTCACATTCTGATCATTTTATTTTGGATTGCAGTGGATGGTGTGTGAAAGTTCTATCCCGTTCTTTTTTAAGGGTGTTTTAAAGATCACAAACAAAAATAACAGAGCAAGCTACAAAAGTGAAAACCGTTATATATATTAATATAAACACATACTGCAAAGTGAAAACCGTTATATATATTAATATAAACACATACTGCAATATGTACAATATTCACATAAGAATCCCGAAGTTCAATCATTGTTTTCAGATCTGCTCGACCAAATGGACTGATTGAACGCATCTCCAGCTCATATCATACAGAAAGATGGTTGGTCATGTGACCTGTGCTGTCCTGGAAAGGCAAAAGACCTTAACTCACCAGAGTGTCAAACTGAGAAAAATGACTTTAAAGTTTCTTTGTTGTCTAGCCAAATGTATATTATAGGTAGGACACTGGAAATCTGGCTATTACCTGTTTTAATGAAGATAAGTCTGTACATAAACATCTTGGGCTCAAACTTGACCTTTGACCCTTATGTGGACGTTACTGTACTTTGCCTTTGTGTTTGTTATCAGGGCCATGCCAGGGCAAAAGGCAGTAATTTCCATAACTTCTATTTAGGATGACTGTGCGCTTCCATAATCAATATCTATTTAATGCAGAGTAGGATGACTGTGCACTTCCTCAGTGTTTATGTGTGCAATGCATGCACAGGCATGTGTGTGTGTGTGTGTACATGCATGTGTATGCAAATGTGTGTGTGTGTGTGTGTTTGTAAATGTGTATTTGTGTGTCTGCAAATGTGTGTGTGTGTGTATGTGTACAGGTGTGTGTATGTGTGTGTGTGTGTGTGTGTGTGTACATGTGTGTGTGTGTTTGTAAACATGTGTCTTCCTAGTTGAGCGTTCCTCTGCAGTTCTCTGCGGCACACAAGCACGGAATCTTCACGTCTTCGATGGGGAATTTGTAATCGTATGTGATTTCCTCGTTGACTCCGATGGGCTGTCGGGAGTAGATCACAATCTTTTTCTGGGACTCCACACTGATAATTTTGGCGTAGCAGTTTGGCTAAAAGAAATATAATACCATATAATAGCATCAACACACACACAGACATGTAATGTCATATAACACAATCAACAGACACACACACACACACACACATGTACATGCACACACACACACACACACACACTTATAATACCATATAATACAGTCCTCATGTCAGTACAATGATACTGAAAGCATTGAATTGAAAAATAAATGAGTGTGTGTGTGTGCGTGTGTCTGTGTGTGTGCATGTGTCTGTGTGCGTGTGTATGTGTGTGTGTGTGTATGTGTGTGCGTGTGTGCATGTGTATGTGTGTGTGTGTGTGTGTTTGTGTGCGTGTGTCTGACTCACGTTGCAGCTGTGGTTGATAAAGCGGGCCAAGTTGCCACATTTGGTGGCGTCGATGATGGTGTTGTGGTCGATACGGAACAGGTAGCTGCTCCCGATGCCCTCCTTCTCATAGCACTGCTCCCTCCAATCAGCTATCACCTGCAGGAGAGCCCACCAATCAGAGTGGAGATGCCCACCCGTCAGAGAGGAGATGCCCACCAATCAGAGTGGAGATGCCCACCCGTCAGAGAGGAGAGCCCACCAATCAGAGTGGAGATGCCCACCATGCCCACCCAGTCATAGAGGAGATGCCCACCCAGTGGGGTGACCTGGCATGTTCCAGGAACATCTGGACAGTAACGCTTAGGATACTCTGTCCTGCCTGGTCCTCAGTAATGTGCTTTACCCTAAGATCCATGTGAAAACTTGTCGGATTTCTCCTTTAATTGTTAAGTCTTAAAGGTACACTATGCAAGATTTCCACTTTAGTAAAACCTCTACGAAGCCAATTTGATGGTAAACAAACTTGTAAAAGGGGAATCGTTCATTTAGCATAGCCGTACAGGACAGCCGTAGTGTTCACCTAGCATAGCCGTACAGCACAGCCATAGTGTTCACCTAGCATAGCCATACAGCATAGCCATAGTGTTCACCTAGCATAGCATAGCTGTAGTGTTCACCTAGCATAGCCGTACAGCATAGCCGTAGTGTTCACCTAGCATAGCCGTAGTGTTCACCTAGCATAGCCATACAGCATAGCCGTAGTGTTTACCTAGCATAGGCGTACAGCATAGCCATAGTGTTCACCTAGCATAGCCGTAGTGTTCACCTAGCATAGCCATACAGCATGGCCGTAGTGTTCACCTAGCATAGGCGTACAGCATAGCCATAGTGTTCACCTAGCATAGCCGTAGTGTTCACCTAGCATAGCCATAAAGCATAGCCGTAGTGTTC
>NW_027468848.1:1220000-1367500 GCF_046254945.1 Alosa pseudoharengus
GTGCTGGTCAGGTAGCGCTGCTTATCACCGCTGCTGATGACGTAATAACCCTCGCTGCGTGCACTTCCTGTCAAATGATGACGCATCCCAGTCTCCCACATCCTGCTCTTCCCAAGCGCGATGTCAGTTGGTAAAGCAGCGTTAAGAGACGAGTACAGAGCACACAGTGACCAGCGCTAACTAAGCGACCAGCGCTAACTAAGCGACCAACGCTAACTAAGTGACCAACGCTAACTTAGCAGCGTTAAAGGAATTATCCGGAGTAAAATGCACTTTAGATCAATTTACGGATGATTGGGAGTACATACGTTGAGTTGACATCAAAATCATGTCATTCGGATGTGTTTTGAGAAAGTTCGATTGTACCGTTTTCAGTCAAAACTCTTTAGCCTGGAAGTGACCCGGGCATGTCATTTCGCCGCTACAAAACGCTATTTTTATACCTCTTCTACAGTTCCAAACAACATTACACTTACGTGGTAGTGAGTAGAGGGTCCCTAAAGCCAAACCGAAGTATCCCGAGGTCTTTATGTGGTCGGATAGAGAGTCCAGAATGAATTTCATCAAGCCAGTATCTTTCCGGAAATGTTGCTGCTGCAGCTCCCATCTTTAGGGGAAAGTCTGTAGGAGTCGATTGTCACGTCACGTGACATTTCAAAATTCCAACCTGTTAGTAAGCTAGGGTTTGCTGTTGCATACAACTTCATTTCAATTTCGAAAGAAATACTGGACTATGTTTTTTTTTTTTTTTAAAAACGGCGACGAAATTGTGAATTTCCAGAGCGTGTTACACCACACTCGGCAATTGACTCCTATGGACTTTCCCCTAAAGATGGGATTAATTAATGAATTAATGAACTCATATACACATCAATTAATGAATGATGATAATTAATGAACTCATATACACATCAGTTAATGAATGATGATAATGAATGCAGTCCTAGGTGCTGTGTTTTCATGGAATATTTTAACAATCATACATCAACTATTAATTTCATCTACACTACATCCTGTTGTTTAATTGAGTGAATGTAAACATGACGTTGACTGAAGGATATCAGGATGTGGCACCCATGTGACCGAGCTGAGCCAATCACAGCCCAGACGCAGGAGCTTCATGCTCTCATAGCTGCGTTTGAGGTGCCCGATCTCCTGGTCATCCACTCCTGACCTCCACGCGGCGTGAAGAGCGCGCCTCTCCTCACGGTGCGACCGCCGGCAGAGCCACAGCCGGGAGGGTGACCGGTCCCCGCGCCGCCGGCGCCGCTTACTGTGACCGCGCCCGGCTCTGTGGCGAGGGTACAGCCGCACAAGCCCCACGCTCTCCAGCTCCTCCAGGGTGGGCCGGTTCTTTAGGCGAGGCTGGTTCTCTAGGTGAAGCTGGTTCTCAAGGCGAGGCTGGTTCTCAAGGCGAGGCCGGTTCTCTAGGTGAGGCTGGTTCTCTAGGTGAAGCTGGTTCTCAAGGCGAGGCCGGTTCTTTAGGTGAGGTCGGTTCTCTAGGTGAAGCTGGTTCTCAAGGCGAGGCCAGTTCTCCAGTTCTCCAGACGTCCAGCAAGTCTCGGTGCTGAGCAGAGGCAGTAGCCCACACTCTGGTCCATTTTGTTCCTCCCTGCTCTCCGTAGTCCTCCACTTCAGCATGGTCCTCGAGGTGTTCTTGCACCTCAGCCTCCTCCTGTGCGTCCTCCAGACTCCCCTGGCCCCCACCACCTCCTCCATGTCCAAGTCCTCCATGTCCACCTCCTCCCTGCCCAACGTCCTGTCCCTCGCTCCACCTCCCCACGGAGGGCTTGTGCGGGGGTGCAGAACAGAGCCGCGCCCGCTGGGTGGCGAGGACCCATGGCGGGGGGCGGGGGAGCCGGGGGCACCCCAGGCCTGGTTAGGCGCTGCGCTGAGTGGGTGGTCCCCATGCCAGGGCTCCCTGAGGTGCATCCGGTACTCGGAGAACTCGAAGGCGGACGCTGGGGGCGGGAGGGAGCCGGGGGGGCTCTCTCGTCCAGGGGTGCGGGGGACCGCCCTCGCAGTGGGGCGGGGGGGGGAGAGGGGAAACAGCGGCCGCAGGTCCTGGTCTAGAGTCAGGGCTGCGCTGGGTCTCCTCCTGGACCTCTGCACCGAGCTGAAGCAGTGACCCGGCGTCCGAGGGATGTCCTCGTACACGGGGTAGGAGGAGGGCAGAGGGGTGGGGACGGGGTAGGAGGGGGAGCCCCCGAGGCCTGTCGGGGAGGGGGGAGGGGGCAGGAGTAGTGGTGTGGCGGGAGGGAGGAAGAGGAGGTCGCCGGCAGCACCCTCCGCTGTGTCCAGACCTCGCCCAGGAGTGTGGGGGCGCTCTACGTCCTCCAGAGCAGCAGGGGGCGACAGCTGCAGGTCTGAGGCATCGCTGTCGCTCACTGAGCCCGTGGGAGTCGGAGGCCTTAAGGTCCCACAGTCCTCCAGCGTCTCCATAGCGACAGCGTCCAGCTCGGACCCTGTGTCCAGATCCTCTGCATTACGTCATTAGAACAGATCACAACATGAGAGGTAAACAAACAATAACAATAACAAACATCACACACACATGGAGCTGCATCACTTTAGAATCATGACTCTTTTTTAGAATCATGACTCTTTTTGAGACTTTAGTGTGTCGTGCAGGAAACATGACTCTTTTTTAGAATCATGACTCTTTTTGAGACTTTAGTGTGTCGTGCAGGAAACATGACTCTTTTTTAGAATCATGACTCTTTTTTAGAATCATGACTCTTTTTGAGACTTTAGTGTGTCGTGCAGGAAACATGACTCTTTTTGAGACTTTAGTGTGTCGTGCAGGAATCATGACTCTTTTTTAGAATCATGACTCTTTTTGAGACTTTAGTGTGTCGTGCAGGAATCATGACTCTTTTTTAGAATCATGACTCTTTTTGAGACTTTAGTGTGTCGTGCAGGAAACATGACTCTTTTTGAGACTTTAGTGTGTCGTGCAGGAATCATGACTCTTTTTTAGAATCATGACTCTTTTTGAGACTTTAGTGTGTCGTGCAGGAAACATGACTCTTTTTGAGACTTTGCACTGTGTGCTCCTTTAGCTTCACTTTCCAATGGGCAAAGCAGACTTAGTGGAAACCTGCATGTTGAAAAATGACAGCACCTAGTATGCTGATACCTGATGTCTGTGATGTCTGTGGTAAATATTAAGTATTTTATTGTGTTGCTATGTATAATGTACATCTAGGCAAAGCAAGGGGTCTAAGTAGCATTAGGTGTGTTCTGACCTTACACCTCTCCATATCAGGGCCGCGTTTAAGTGCATTGGGCAAAGGGGCTGCTGCCCCGGGCCCCGGCCACTAGGGGGCCCCGGCGCGGGACATTTAAAAAAGAAAACAAATGTCTTATCGTCACCTGTCTTTCCCCTTATCAATGCATGATATCACAGACAACAATGGCTTCGCATGAGACAATTAGGAAATATGAAAGCGGAGCTCGAAAAAAGAGAGAGCGGCAGCCAGACGTTCTCAGTAAGGCGCGCCAAAACCACGGCCGTACCCAAGTATGCACTGTGCGTATCATCAGGCAACTCGAGAGAGAATTGCCCGTGTGTGTGTGTTCACACCAAATAGGCCTAGGCTACCATAACTTCCCAACTCTGCACAGTATTCCATTAACTGCATGACAGTAGGCTATTTACAATTTTCTGTAAAGTAAGTTTGTAAACACGTTATCAAAATCAACTTAATGCAGAACTATGCACGCGCGCACCTTTTGTTTGAGCAGGGGAGCCTACTTACGCATGCTAAAGAAGTTGTCGGCTAGCTTGTTGTTTTCTATTACTATCTATGCTGGTTATCAGCACACAATGTTATGAGCTAATTCATTAACTCGAGACTCGTCACGGATATAACACGTTTTTTAAACAACGAAAACAGAAAGGATGGAGACAGCAAAGCGAGGAGTTATTTCAAATGGGCAAGCCGCAAGCACAAGGTAGGCAAGATTATTGTGCTTGTCAAAATGGCTAGCATTACCGCTGTTTAAAGCCATACGTGAACGGGGCCTTCGCTAGAACAAAACTAAAGGTAACGTTAGCCTTTGTAGGGCTATACAAAGTTGTCCAAATAAATAGGTCGTTGTTAGGCGTTGTTGTTGTAAAGATATTGCATGTGGATGTCATTAGCCTACTATGTAGACTACTTTTTAACTGACCAATACAGGAACCTAACCGGGACAAACATTATCAAAGCGTTGAAAGTTAGGTGGGTGTGTGCGTGCGTACCATCGCATTCATTCCTGCAGGCGCCTTGTCCACTTTTTTCAAAACGAGTATCAAAATAGTAAAGTCCACGTCCACCCCCTGTCCCTGACAACGTTACCGTTATCGGCTCCAACACCCCCCTTGTTTGTATTTGATGTGGCTGGGCTGTGTGTGTGCGCTAGACTGCGTGTTTCAATGTATTTGACGTCGTGGCTGGCTAGGGCTGTGTGTTAACAATGTATCATGATCTGGCTGTGTGCGTGCGCGCCAAACTCTAGGCTACAATGTTTCATGAGTTCGGGAGTTGCACATTTTAGGCTGACCTGGGTACTGACAGTTTTTTTCAAGCCTTAGTTTAAGTAATTCATTGATGGTAATAATATATTTCATGGTTGATTTTTTTTGTGCATTGCCCCATGTTTGTAGGTTAGGCCTACTTGTTTTTTGTATGTTGGTTAACAGTTCCACAATATAAATGCAAATTTCATTTTTACATTATCTGTCATAATTTAATTGCCTCTCTCTCTCTCTCTCTCTGTCTTATGTATATTGATAATAATAATAATAGTAATATATATTGAAAAAAAATGTGCCCCGGGCCCCAGATGACCTTAACCTGGCCCTGCTCCATATGACCTGATTACGTGTGTCCATATGACCTGATTAGGTGTGTTCTGACCTGACACCTCTCCATATGACCTGATTAGGTGTGTCCATATGACCTGATTAGGTGTGTTCTGACCTGACACCTCTCCATATGACCTGATTAGGTGTGTCCATATGACCTGATTAGGTGTGTTCTGACCTGACACCTCTCCATATGACGGGGAGAGTGGACAGGTGAGCTCCCCAGGTGAGAGACACAGGGCGGGGTCTGGTATGGCCACTCCCTCTAGACACGCCCTCAGCTGCAGGTGATCCCCATCCAGGTGATCCTCATCCAGGTGATCGATCCTCATCCAGTCTGATGTCCTCATATGCTGCAGCATAGGAAGGAATACCAGATATCAGGGCACATCAGATATCAGGGCATATCAGGGCATATCAGATATCAGGGCACATCAGATATCAGGGCATATCAGGGCATATCAGATATCAGGGCACATCAGATATCAGGGCATATCAGATATCAGGGCACATCAGATATCAGGGCACATCAGATATCAGGGCATATCAGATATCAGGGCATATCAGGGCATATCAGATATCAGGGCATATCAGATATCAGGGCACATCAGATATCAGGGCACATCAGATATCAGATATCAGGGCACATCAGATATCAGGGCATATCAGATATCAGGGCATATCAGATATCAGGGCACATCAGATATCAGGGCATATCAGATATCAGGGCAGATCAGATATCAGGGCATATCAGATATCAGGGCATATCAAATATCAGGGCACATCAGATATCAGGGCACATCAGATATCAGGGCATATCAGATATCAGGGCACATCAGATATCAGGGCACATCAGATATCAGGGCATATCAGATATCAGGGCATATCAGGGCATATCAGATATCAGGGCACATCAGATATCAGGGCATATCAGGGCATATCAGATATCAGGGCACATCAGATATCAGGGCATATCAGATATCAGATATCAGGGCACATCAGATATCAGGGCATATCAGATATCAGGGCACATCAGATATCAGGGCATATCAGATATCAGGGCACATCAGATATCAGGGCACATCAGATATCAGGGCATATCAGATATCAGGGCACATCAGATATCAGGGCATATCAGATATCAGGGCACATCAGATATCAGGGCATATCAGGGCATATCAGATATCAGGGCATATCAGATCAGGGCACATCAGATATCAGGGCATATCAGATATCAGGGCATATCAGATCAGGGCACATCAGATATCAGGGCATATCAGATATCAGGGCATATCAGGGCACATCAGATATCAGGGCATATCAGATCAGGGCACATCAGATATCAGGGCACATCAGTGCATATCAGGAGGTCTTTCAAACACAACACGACACAGACCTTTCAGTTTGTTATAGTTTATACTGTATACAGTTTATACTGATTCTGTCATCACACTCAATGCATAAAACATAAAGTAATTCATAGTTATTTCATTATTCCAACTGCAGCGCTGTGGGACAAAACATCCCATTTCATCTGCGTTGCTGCTATTACATTTGATTTCTATTTGGACCAATTATAACGGAGTGGACAAAACATCCCATTTCATCACTCACTACAGTGGTCACTCACTAATGGGCATTTTAAAGGTGACATGGTCACTCACTACAGTGGGCATTTTACAGCCCATTTAAGATGTAGACGTCGTCACTCACTAATGGGCATTTTAAAGGTGACATGGTCACTCACTACAGTGGGCATTTTACAGGCCATTTAAGATACAGAAGGTAAATATACACTGGAATTAGTGCTGCCGCGATTAGTCGACTTAGTCGACCTAATCGACCATAAAAATTAGTCGACGGCAATTTTTTTAGTTGAAGAGTCGTTTTACTAATGACCGCCTATTTATTTTTGGTCTCAAACGGCTCACTGTAATGTTATATTAACTCTATGTTATTAACTCTTGAAAAGTACAATGACTGTCTTTGGATGTTAAACAGGCTACTAAGACTTTGGCAGTCATGTTTTAAACCCCGCTATGCAAGCAAGTGTTAACGCCAGCAGCAAAGCTGCGTGCCTGCCTGCTTTTAGCGCAATTCATTATTAGGCAGAGCTGGGGGGAGCTAAGCTAGTAGATTACGCTAGTCCAGACTCTGACTAATATAGTATTGTGGAAATTGAAATAAATGAAGTGAAGTGTCTCACGTTGACAACGCAACCGCGTGTCATTACTGTAATTCATTCATACAAAAAAACGTTAAAACGTACATGCCGCCGCCCGTGATATCAACAATCAAGGTGTGCGTCATTTCCCATGGTCAATAAGTCACAACGCGTATTTTTTTAGCGTTCAAGCCAACTGATAAAGTGAGGTAACCTAAGTGGTAAGACGCGCAAAGTGCCCGTAGCCTACTTATTTTGAACATGCTGATGTTAGGCTCATTTGCAAAGTCCTCAACTCCTGTCGCCTTTCAAAGTCCAGCGTTTTCCAGCACCGGCCGTAACGTGGACACTGCTATTCCGGAGCCGCGGAGTGAAATTATTCCCGGGGCTTCGTCTGAAAATTTGCTGCGCAATTGATCAAGGAACCGCGGACCGACAGAAAAAGAAAACAAACGTTTCTGCAATCAGTAGGAAATACTTGCTAATTTGGTGTCATAGAGGCATACAATTCAATGGTGGTATGAGCGTTCATTCAATGCGCGAGAGAAACTGAAACCACTTGATAACGTTGCTAGCAAAGCTCCAATTCAACCTATTGGAAAGCTATTTAATTATGAAACTACATTTAATAGAACAATGTGGATTTATGCAACTTCCATAAAAACAGAGCACAGACTATAATACACTATCTAAAGTATTCCCAAATAGCTTGTGGCATAATTAAATATGTCTATTCTTTCCATTTGCCTACCAGTGTATGATGCTTGCATGACACCCATATAATTGCTGTTGTTTTGAGAAGTATTTATCATGCAAGCATGCAAAAGCAATGGAACTATTGTAATTATATTTTACATTAGTAAAGCAGTCCTCTGATGTGCATGTTTTCACAAACTTTTTGTGAATAATGTTAGCACTTTAAACACTGACTGCTTTGAAGTGCATGAATAACAGTTTACTTAATACAGCTTCTAACAAAAGTAGGGTGATATATATTTTACGTTTTCCCTTTAGTTGAGTTCAAAAAAAAAAAACGGACACAACAAAATAACAAACACTTGATTTTTTTAAAAATTAGTCGTTTAGATTAGTCGACTAATCGAAAAATTAGTCGAAAGATTAGTCGTTACAAAATTAGTCGTTAGTGGCAGCACTAACTGGAATATTTCTGTAAGGGCCTTTTACATATAGATAAACATTGATAATAAAATTTATATGCCTGTTGATGGTGAAAATAAGCACTTTATTTCAACGTAGCATGTTCGCCCCATAGGACATGTTGCCGATGATTTGAGTTGACCAAACCCTCTCCATATACTGCCCTGTCGAGTATGTGACCAGAGCGCCCTCTCCTGGCAGATAATATGATTATAAGATATTACTGTACAGTATGATTTGCTCACATCCCTCTCTAATTTATCAGTGGCAAACAAAAGACCAGATCAGAGGTCAGGCGATCATGACCCAGAGGCAGTGTTGCCACAGTTATCTTGAAAAAGTCATCTGATTACTGATTACTCCTTTAAAAAGTAACTTAGTTACTTTACTGATTACTTGATTTTAAAAGTAACTATGTTAGATTACAAGTTACTTTATTAGTTACTTTCAGCAGCTGCCGACAACACCCCCACCGCCTCAACATAAAAATGATAACCGGTTTTGCCAATACTCACCATACTGGAAGTGCATTTTAACAGTAATGTCAGCAATATATAGCAGACATCCCAACCTAACCTACTTAGATACTGAAATTCAGATGTTTGTTCAATAATGTCTAAGAACACCAAATAAGGAAGGCCTATTGATAGAAATTGTTATAGTAAAATATGTAGATTTTTTGTAGTTTTTTCTCATGTAGTCTTGGCAACTAGCCATCTTGTATAGGCCTGAGTAATATGCAAATGAAATTACACTTGTTAAACTCACCTCAACAAGTCTTTTGCAATCATTTATCCCGCCGTGAGCAATGCTAAAGTCACTGTTACAAACAGTGCAGTGTGCAATTATGTTTTACTCTTATGAGACAATTGGGTACACTTTTGTGTAGTCTGACGTGAAATGGGTCTTAAATCTTCCTTTTTGAGGGGCGCTGACGCTGCCATGACGCTTCTGTTCCTAGATACACTGACTGAACTGATTAATTAAGTTTGGGAGAAAAGAGATATAAGCACACTTACACTGATTGGTTGATTTAGCAAAACAGACCAGGATGCTCTCTGTCTTGGGTGCGCTTCAGGCACAAACGCACCACTCCTCTCTCTCCCTCTCCGTTGTGTGCGCGTTAAAGAATGCACACGCGATTTGAAGTCCGGTCTGGCTTGCGTTCTCTTGTTTGCTCTAGGTTCCGGGAGATTTTATGTAATTTGCAGGCGTCAGGAAGCCGCTATCAATATATGGGAGACTCCCAAAACTCCCAAATACGGGAGACTTGGGATGTCTAGCTAGACAGCACTTTGTCGCCAGCACAGAATGTACAATGTACCTTAATGTTGTCATGTTTAGCTGACACAAACTCAAAGTAATGACTGATGAAATGTGCATCTCTCTCTCTCCCTCCATTGTTGTTTACGTTTGTGTCGCTGCGTGGTTTTACACGTGAATTGTCCTCATGCTGAAAACGTGAGATACATGACATTAATCCCCAAGACAAGAAGAAAGCAAAGAATATATCTTTTTACTAGGGAAAATGACAAAAATAGTAACGCACAGTAACTTAGATAAGTAACTTTAATCTGATTACTGGTTTGTAAATAGTAGCGCGTTAGATTACTCGTTACCGAAAAAAGTGGTCAAAATAGACTAACGCGTTACTAAGTAACGTGTTAATGGCATCACTGCCCAGAGGTTATTAGAGGTCAGGAAACCATGACCCAGAGGTCAACAGAGGTCAGGCGACCATGACCCAGAGGTTATCAGAGGTCAGGCGACCATGATCCAGAGGTTATCAGAGGTCAGGCGACCATGACCCAGAGGTCAACAGAGGTCAACAGAGGTCAGGCGACCATGACCCAGAGGTCAACAGAGGTCAGGCGACCATCACCCAGTAAGGCCTGTTCCAGACGCTACGCTAACTCACCCAGTAAGGCCTGTTCCAGACGCTAACTCACCCAGTAAGGCCTGTTCCAGACGCTGTTCCAGACGCTCGTCCGTGGAGGCGGGGGCACGAGGGGTGGGCGGCGGTCTCTCCATCTCCCACGGGGACCAGGGCGAGGGCACAACATGGACGCCAGCCGAGCCTGTGCCCTCTCTGTTAGACGACGACAGCCACGCTTCCCTCTCCTCCTCCTCCTCCATCTCCTCCTCCTCTTCCTCCCTCTCTGCCGCCCCCTCTAACAGTTGTACTGCACCTCCTGACCACCTGTTGTGTTCATGATCATCTGTGAGGCATGTCCCATAATGATGATGATGATGTTGATCATCTGTGAGGCATGTCCCATAATGATGATGATGATGTTGATCATCGTCATCATCATCGTCATCATCATCGGATTCAGACATGGAGGAGTCTGTGCTGTCTGTTGAAGATGAGATGTAATCAGAACTGATAGACGTTGACGTGTCGTCATAGTAACTGGAGGAGGAGGAGAGGCTGATGACTTCTGTGATGTGAAACATGAGAAAGACAAAACACATGACCAGTCTGACACAAAATTATATTCTGCATTAGACATAATGATCCTAAACTTCAAATTTCGTGAAATTTTGAACCTGTCAGTCAAAGATATACCTGCAGTTACAAAGCATTGTTTTTGCCTTTTCATTTTTAACTAAGTAGCGCTACACGTCAAATGAGTGGATATGGGGACTTTTCAAAGCCGCAGTGCTGTCTACACCTCCTCCAGTGCTGTCTACACCTGCTCCAGTGCTGTCTACACCTCCTCCAGTGCTCCTCTACACCTCCTCCAGTGCTCCTCTACACCTCCTTTACACCTCCAGTGCTCCTCTACACCTCCTCCAGTGCTCCTCTACACCTCCAGTGCTGTCTACACCTCCTCCAGTGCTCCTCTACACCTCCTCCAGTGCTGTCTACACCTCCTCCAGTGCTCCTCTACACCTCCTCCAGTGCTGTCTACACCTCCTCCAGTGCTGTCTACACCTCCTCTACACCTCCAGTGCTGTCTACACCTCCTCCAGTGCTGTCTACACCTCCTCCAGTGCTCCTCTACACCTCCTCTACACCTCCAGTGCTCCTCTACACCTCCTCTACACCTCCAGTGTTCCTCTACACCTCCTCTACACCTCCAGTGCTGTCTACACCTCCTCCAGTGCTGTCTACACCTCCAGTGCTGTCTACACCTCCAGTGCTGTCTACACCTCCTCCAGTGTTGTCTACACCTCCTCCAGTGCTCCTCTACACCTCCAGTGCTGTCTACACCTCCTCCAGTGCTCCTCTACACTCCAGTGCTCCTCTACACTCCAGTGCTCCTCTACACCTCCTCCAGTGCTGTCTACACCTCCAGTGCTGTCTACACCTCCAGTGCTGTCTACACCTCCTCCAGTGCTCCTCTACACCTCCTCCAGTGCTCCTCTACACCTCCTCCAGTGTTGTCTACACCTCCTCTACACCTCCTCCAGTGCTCCTCTACACCTCCTCCAGTGTTGTCTACACCTCCTCCAGTGCTCCTCTACACCTCCAGTGCTGTCTACACCTCCTCCAGTGCTCCTCTACACTCCAGTGCTCCTCTACACCTCCTCCAGTGCTGTCTACACCTCCTCCAGTGCTGTCTACACCTCCTCCAGTGCTCCTCTACACCTCCTCCAGTGTTGTCTACACCTCCAGTGCTCCTCTACACCTCCAGTGCTCCTCTACACCTCCAGTGTTCCTCTACACTCCAGTGCTCCTCTACACCTCCTCCAGTGCTGTCTACACCTCCTCCAGTGCTGTCTACACCTCCTCCAGTGCTCCTCTACACCTCCTCCAGTGTTGTCTACACCTCCTCCAGTGCTCCTCTACACCTCCAGTGCTGTCTACACCTCCTCCAGTGCTCCTCTACACTCCAGTGCTCCTCTACACCTCCTCCAGTGCTGTCTACACCTCCTCCAGTGCTCCTCTACACTCCAGTGCTCCTCTACACCTCCAGTGCTGTCTACACCTCCTCCAGTGCTCCTCTACACCTCCTCCAGTGCTCCTCTACACCTCCTCCAGTGTTGTCTACACCTCCTCTACACCTCCTCCAGTGCTCCTCTACACCTCCTCCAGTGTTGTCTACACCTCCTCCAGTGCTCCTCTACACCTCCAGTGCTGTCTACACCTCCTCCAGTGCTGTCTACACCTCCTCCAGTGCTGTCTACACCTCCAGTGGTCCTCTACACCTCCTCCAGTGCTCCTCTACACCTCCTCCAGTGCTCCTCTACACCTCCTCCAGTGTTGTCTACACCTCCTCCAGTGCTCATCTACACCTCCAGTGCTCCTCTACACTCCAGTGCTCCTCTACACCTCCTCCAGTGCTGTCTACACCTCCTCCAGTGCTCCTCTACACCTCCAGTGCTGTCTACACCTCCTCCAGTGCTCCTCTACACTCCAGTGCTCCTCTACACCTCCTCCAGTGCTGTCTACACCTCCTCCAGTGCTGTCTACACCTCCAGTGCTCCTCTACACCTCCTCCAGTGCTGTCTACACCTCCAGTGCTCCTCTACACCTCCTCCAGTGCTCCTCTACACCTCCTCCAGTGCTGTCTACACCTCCAGTGCTCCTCTACACCTCCTCCAGTGCTGTCTACACCTCCTCCAGTGCTCCTCTACACCTCCTCTACACCTCCAGTGTTCCTCTACTATGTGTTCTGCAGCGGCACTGTGCCGCTCTGAGAATTTAAGAG
Organism: Alosa pseudoharengus; assembly: GCF_046254945.1. Taxonomy (NCBI): domain Eukaryota; kingdom Metazoa; phylum Chordata; class Actinopteri; order Clupeiformes; family Clupeidae; genus Alosa; species Alosa pseudoharengus. Next base: position 1,232,833 of record NW_027468848.1, read on the forward strand.
CTGCCGCAAAAAAAGTCACCTAATTAAAAAGGTACAAAAAAAAGTGCCCTTCGGGAACAGCTGCCGTTAGTTCTTCTCCAGGTTTGATGTCAACAAATAATAGTAGGCTAACGTTGAAGGCGCAATCAAGGCTTTCACAGGAAATCACATTTGTGTTTATGTTTAAGTTTATTAGCAGATGCAACTTTTTGCAAAAACACGTAGCCTATGTTATATTTTAACCAAGTAACCAAATTAAACACGCCAGCGAGGTAGCTCGCCGCTACTTTTACTAATAGTCTACTCCCAGATTCATTCCATGCAGGATTTCGTTTTTGTTTGTTCTATATATACAGTCAATGCTCTCAAGCCCTGTGTTGCTAACATACCTAGGCTGTGAAATTAAGGTCTAGCCTACTGGTGAGTTTAATTGAATTGGAGTAATTGGATAAGCAACCATTTACATCTGGAAATAGTTATTTGTAATTCCTGTAGAGCTCACCAAAAACATAGAAATTATCATTACAAGGCACTTAGATTTTTTTCGGGTTGTTAGGCTTTTGAGCATTTATTTTAACAAATGACTTGGAAAACATAATTAATTTCATTCACATATCCTTATGCACAATGCACAACAAGTTAGCTTAAAACCGTGAGAATCACGGCCTTAAAGTGACAGGCACTCAATTCCACCTGCACAGCACCAATACAGTGTAATGACATGAAAGAGAGGTCTATATAGTTCATACATTCTAAATAGTATTAGTTTAGCTCACAGGTGAGATGTGGCCTATGATTAAGCTTTATTTTTTTGTAATTAATTGTAAATAATAATTTTCTGTGTTGTACGTTGTGCCATTTCATTTGTGTTTCATTTCAATTTCTAATAATAATGTAAGTAATAATTACTAATAATGTAAATGAAAAAGGTGAAAGAAAAACATGAATAATCCTGTCCAGTTCAAGTACTGCAATAAGCATGCTTTGCATGGATGCAATATAACATCTGAAAATAGTCTTCAATGTGTCTTTACCTAGTTATATATATGTATTCTATATTTTGTACTTCTTTTAAAACATCAACACCAACATCAGTACCATAATCTGGGTGTTTGTCCTTTTCTCTGATTGGAGGTGACCTCCTGACTTCTGTGTTCTCTCCTTCATCGTCATCATCGTCATCATCATCCCCATACTAAGAACCGAGGAAATGGAGAAAGGAGAACATTGAACCAAATCACATGACAGAGTAAAGAACATCATCCCCATACTAAGAACCGAGGAAATGGAGAAAGGAGAACATTGAACCAAATCACATGACAGAGTAAAGAACATCATCCCCATACTAAGAACCGGGGAAATGGAGAAAGGAGAACATTGGGCCAAATCACATGACAGAGTAAAGAACATCATCCCCATACTAAGAACCGGGGAAATGGAGAAAGGAGAACATTGGGCCAAATCACATGACAGAGTAAAGAACATCATCCCCATACTAAGAACCGGGGAAATGGAGAAAGGAGAACATTGGGCCAAATCACATGACAGAGTAAAGAACATCATCCCCATACTAAGAACCGGGGAAATGGAGAAAGGAGAACATTGGGCCAAATCACATGACAGTAAAGAAAACCCAATTGGAACTGGATCCAACAGGGATCCAAAGGAATGTGTTTTTGCACCTTTGAAAAAGAGCCCAATTCCCTCCTGTCCGCCTCATCCTCTGACACCGCAGGGCAGTCCTCCACCTTCCCAGAATCCTCTTCTCTCTCATCCTCCTCTGCTTCGCTGTCCAGTTCCAGAGGTCTGGCATGCCTGCGCCTGCCCGCGGAGACTGCAAGGTCCTTCTGCCACGCGTCCGTAGACCCCTCCCTCACAGCCGCAGACTCCTCCCTCACATCCATAGACTCCTCCCTCACATCCGTAGACTCCTCCCTCATGTCCGCGCTCTCTGCAGTTATAGAATTTATTCATCTCATTATTGGATGCATTTACTACCATGTCATGTTTATGTACGTATACATAGCGAGAAAAGCCTTTTTACATTCAATTAGGCTATGTTTAGCCTAATTGAATGACTTGATGATGGATAAAGCATTTTCAGACCTGTCAACCTTGAACAAAATTCTTGAGTACTACCTCAAACCAGGAAAAAACATGCTCACGTTCATGTTTCATGTGTGCAGCCAAAAACAGACCAAACCGACCAAACAACAAATGTTGACAATCTATTTTAAAACGAAGTCTAAGGCAGGTGGTTAGTAACATGTCCTTGGCAACAGAACGAGCAAGTGAATGGTTGTGGATAAGGAGAAGTTACATTTCCTGGGGCGTAAGCTAAGGTAAGCTAACTGACTCATTTGTTTGTGTTTGTGACGGACCGTGCCTGGGTCAATGGTGGTTGGTTGGTGGTTTTTAGGGTTATGGTTCAGTCCGCATCAACAGGACGGACCAACCTAACCAACCAAGACCACGCCTAGGTTTGTTAAAGAGTATTTTGGATATATATTGGATATTTCAATGTGGTAATATGGTGGCAGCATGGAGGGGAGTGTCTCCAGGACGCCGGTTTCACTGTTAAGCCTTCATGAGGTGTCGTGGGCCTAACTTAACGAAAAATCAGTGAATGAGGGTGCCCACTTGATAACCCCAATGACATGCTACATACTAGATAGATAGATAGATAGATAGATAGATACTTTATTGATCCCTTAAGATAAATTCAATACTGTATACTGCTGTTAGATCATGGGCCATTTGTCTTGTGTTTGTGACCATTGGTTGGCAGATTGGTGGTTAGCGTGCTTTTTTTAAGTTAATTTGGGCAGGGGCTTCTGAATGCGTTCTTACCTTGGATTTTGGCACAAGGGATTATAACACCTATTCGTGCGTATTAATGTAACTCCAGACTATGGGAAATCGAACCCCCCCCCCTCCGGATTTAGCGACTAGTTTGCAGGTATGTGTACTGCTGAACCAACCCCCGAGATCTAGCGACTAGTTTGCAGGTATGTTTACTGCTGAACCCCCCCCCCAGATCTAGCGACTAGTTTGCAGGTATGTGTACTGCTGATCCCCCCCCCCCAGATCTAGCGACTAGTTTGCAGGTATGTGTACTGCTGAACCCCCCAACCCCCCCCCCCAGATCTAGCGACTAGTTTGCAGGTATGTGTACTGCTGAACCCCCCAACCCCCCCCCCCCAGATCTAGCGACTAGTTTGCAGGTATGTGTACTGCTGATCCCCCCCCCCCCCAGATCTAGCGACTAGTTTGCAGGTATGTGTACTGCTGAACTCATCACCAAACACACAGATTGTTTACACTGACCTGGCTCCGCCTCCTCTTCCTCTGACTGCGACGGACAGGTCCGTTTGGTTTGAGGCTCTGAGGTCACTCCTGAGCGCTCCTTCCTCTTCACCTGAACAGGTGTCACCAAAATCACAAGCGTCATTTCCGTCATCACCGTCATCACCGTCACTACCATTCCTACCATCAACATCTCATCATTTGATACCATCAACATCTCATCATTTGATACCATCAACATCTCATCATTTGATACCATCAACATCTCATCATTTGATACCATCAACATCTCATCATTTGATACCATCAACATCTCATCATTTGATACCGATACCATCATCATCTCATCATTTGATACCATCATCATCTGATGCCACAGATATATCATCATCATCATCATCATCATCATCATCACAATCATCATCCTCCTGAGGATGAGGAGGAAGATGATGAAGAGGAGGAGGATTAAGAGGAGGATGAGGACTAGGATGATGAGGAGGATCATCATGATCATCGTCATCCTCCTCATCACCCTAGTCTTCATCCTCCTCTTAATCCTCCTACTCCTGATCATCATCTTCCTCATAATCTTCCTCATCATCTTCCTCATTTGATCTTGACTTTCTCTGCATACTGTTCATATGTTTCAGCAAAAGGCACTAGTAGGATTTTAACAAGTTATAAATTATAAAAATGCTTTTAATAATGTTATGCAATACTGATTTATATTAATTAATTGTATTGAATAATTTGTGTTTATTTTGATTTTGATCAAATTAAGTAGATAAAGTATTCCTGAAGTGCCTGTGCATTAGTACCTTAAAAGAGGGCAGTCGCAACGCCCCCAGACCCAGTACTACGCCCAGAGCCACAACGTCCTGTCTGGCTACAGCATCCTCTCTGGTCACGGCATCCTCTCTGGAGGACACAGGAGGTTTCGCCACTGGAGCAGAAGCCTGTGTGTGTGCATGTGTGTGTGTGTGTGTGTGTGTGTGTGTGTGTGTGTGTATGTGTGTGTGTGTGTGCATGTGTGTGTGTGTGTGTGTGTGTGTGTGTGTGTGTGTGAAAAGCAAGATAAAGTCAGAAGCTGTTTGAAGGAGAAGGAAAACAGATGCAGCATGTGGCTCGTCTGCATCTGAGTCTGAGGAGATCAGCTGGTTTCAGTTGCAAGAAAAGCCACACAGACCTGAACAGACCCGAACATTGAAGCTGCCTTGACTTACTACTACCACTACTATCACTACTACTACTACTACTACTACCACTACTACCACTACTACTACTACCACTACTACTACTGCTACTACTACCACCACTACTACTACTACTACCACTACTACTACCACTACTACTACTACTACTACCACTACCACTACCACTACTACTACTGCTACCACTACTACTACCACTACTACTACCACTACTACCACTACTACTACCACTACTACTACCACTACTACCACTACTACTACTACTACTACCACTACTACTACCACTACTACTACCACTACTACTACTACCACTACTGCTACTACTACTACCACTACTACTATTACTACTGCTGCTACTACTACTACTACCACTACTACCACTACTACTACTACTGCTACCACTACTACTACCACTACTACTACCACTACTACTACTACCACTACTGCTACTACTACTACCACTACTACTACTACTATTACTACTGCTGCTACTACTACTACTACCACTACAACTACCACTACTACTACCAATACTACCACTGCTACTACTACTACTATTACTACTACTGCTACTACTACTATTAGTGCTGCTGCTTCCAATAATACTATATTTCCACTTCATCTATTACTACTAATAATAATGAATTAGAATGATAACATACATGTGCACATAATATGAAAATACAATATAAAGTGTGTTTGGACCTTTGTGCACTTGTCCTTCTCCTCCCACCACAGGTCGAAGGCCTGGAAGGCGACGCCCTCCACCATCCTGCGGAGGATGTCCTTCCTCACGATGGCCCTCAGCTCGGCCGCCACCTTGGCCAACACGCTCTCCACGGTGGCCTGGTGCCGGAGCTGCAGGGGGGGCACGTAACCCGGGGGGGGCACCGAGGGGTCAAACCGGGGCAGGAAGGGCAGCGGGGGCCAGGGGGGCCGCAGAGGAGCAGGGGGTGGGGGGCATCGGGGGAGTTGGGTCAGGTGGGTGGAGGGGTTTGTGGCAGTTTGTGGAGGTGGAGCGACAACCGTGAATGGAGGAGGGAATGGGGGAGGAAGGAGAGGAGGAGGAGGACGAAGAGGGGGAGGAAGGAGAGGAGGAGGATGACGAAGAGGGGGAGGGAGGGCACAGGGGCGGCACGGGGCGGAGCTCGGCCCGCTAGTGATGCGGGTCGGGATGGGGTTGCCGTGCCACCTGGACTGCCTCTTGCGTGGTTCTGTCTGCCCCTCCACCACCTCCGCCTGTGGGCATGGGGGCGCAGGTACGGGTGGCAGGAGGGGGCGAGAGATGCCGGGCACCCCAAGAGGAACAGGGGGCAAGAGAGGAGGGGGGGCAGCAGGGGGGGGCATGTTAGGGGGTAACAGAGTGTAGGGTGGTAGAGGGGGGGGGTAATGGGTGAAAAGCATGGGCACAGGGGGCGGGGGCATTCGGAACAGAGGGGGCACATTACCCACAATGCTCTTGGGCATCTGTGTGCTGGCAGCCATTGGTTCAGTAGGGCCATGTCCATTACTAGAGACTTGCACACATTCTGTTGAGGTAGGTTTCACACCTGTGATTGTATGAGGGGTTGCGCTGAGTCCAGGTTCCCACTCTGCTGAGCTGAGCTTGGGTGTACTGGGGTAAGAACTGCACACTGATGCTGTCAAATGAGCCGTCTCTCCTACCTCACCCTCACCCTCCTCAAAAACAGGAAGTGGAGTCGGGCTGACATCCTCCAAGCAGGAGTCTCTCCAGCAGTGCGGAACTGAGGGGGAGGGTGGAGGGGGAGACTGCACCCCAGAGTGGGAGGGTGAAGAGGGCACCAAGGGCAGCCCCGACATCTGCTTGCTCGAGAGGAGCATCTCAATGCGGGAGTCCAGGCTGGCATCATGCTCTTGATCAGGGGTAGGAGAACAAGGAGAGGGGCAGGTATGTGGGGTAGGAGAACAAGGAGAGGGGCAGGTTTGTGGGGCAGGCGACCCAGGATAAAGGCATTTCTCTGGATCTGGAAGCGGAGGTGAACGACATGGCTCTGGTGCCGCTGGGTAAGAGCCTTCCACCTGCCCTGTGGCCGCAGCAGGGCCACCCAGAGAGGGGCAGGTATGTGGGGTAGGAGAACAAGGAGAGGGGCAGGTTTGTGGGGTAGGAGAACAAGGAGAGGGGCGGGTATGTGTGTGCCCTGTGGCAGCAGCAGGGCCTCCCAGAGCTCCACCCACTTCCCCCGTCTCTGCCACCGCCGCACAGAGCACAACGCCTGCACTCGGAGACGCAAACCCGCACAGAGGAAGTTCATCAAGTGACTTGCTGTTCTCTTGGCCAGCAGCCCGACGGGTCTGAGAGGAGTGTGACCCTGTGGACACACCAGCGTGCCGCGTATCGATCTGACCCAAAGAGCCATCGGGCTTGTCCGTGCTGCAGCCGCCTCTGCTGACGGGAGCTAGAGCGACACCTGCTGGTGACTCAGCAGACGGCAGCAGCCGCAGCGGAGGCTGGACCCGAGGCTGGACCCGAGGCTCCAGTGTGATGGGCCCCGTCAGCACCTTCAGAGCAGCGCTAGAGCTCCACCTGCTGGACGCCCCAGGCCGGTGCGCATAGTGATGCTCCACCCGGCGGTTGTACGCGTCCTGGTGCTTGAGGCTCCTGTGTCCTCGGCCCCCACCCTGAGGGGGCGCACCGGCTCCGGTTACCAGCCTGACGGGGTAGCGGGGGCCCTGGTGGACACTGCCGAGGGTTGGGGCGGGGGCGGCGAGCAGCCGCAGGGTGCGGAGGGACAGCTGAGGGCTGCGGGACACGGCCCTGGACACGGGATACGGAGCGCAGGTCCAGGACAGGTCCTGGGACTTGGGGGTGTCCCTCTGCGTCAGGTGGGGGGGGTGGAAGGGCAGCAGGTCGGGTGGCGGTGGGGGGGTGCGGGGCACGCCGTGCGGCTGGGGGGACGTACTCGGCGTGTCCAGGGACAGAGGCGTCTGCCACACACTGCTGGGCGTGTCCTGGTGCATGCTGGAGTAGGCGGTGTCCAGGGAGAGTGGCGTGGAGGCATCCAATGAGGCACAGAGGTCTAAGGGGGAGGACCTGAATTCCAGCCTCCTCATTGGCTCGCCAACCTGATGGGGAAGGAGCAGTGGGAGGAGTTATTTTCTTTATGTTGACTAACAAACATTGTTGTTTAATGAAGGAGTAGCTCACATGAAGTGATGTAGCTTGAGCACATAATTCAAGCAAGTAATATGCAGTAGCTATAATAATATAATAGTAGACAGAAGTTCAGTCAAACTTCAGCATTCAACAGAGTAAAACCTAATAGACGACACAAAGAAGTAAATAGATTGATAATTTCATAAAGACGACTAGACAGGGTTATCAGTCTCATATAGCATGAGATGGGAATTTGACATAAGGTCGTCCGAACTACAAATCTCCAGATAGCCAACACTGAGCACTGATCTGGTGTTAGCGGGGCCCCGTAGGGTGCACTGGTCTGCTGTTAGCGAGGCTACATAGAGGGCACTGGTCAAGTGTTAGCGGGCTATGTTACATAGGGGGCACTGGTCTGGTGTTAGCGGGGCTACATAGAGGACACTGGTCTGCTGTTAGCGAGGCTACGTAGGGGGCACTGGTCTGGTGTTAGCGGGGCTACATAGAGGACACTGGTCTGCTGTTAGCGAGGCTACGTAGGGGGCACTGGTCTGGTGTTAGCGAGGCTACGTAGGGGGCACTGGTCTGCTGTTAGCGAGGCTACGTTACGTAGGGGGCACTGGTCTGGTGTTAGTGGGGCTACGTTACGTAGGGGGCACTGGTCTGGTGTTAGCGAGGCTACGTTATGTATGGGGCACTGGTCTGCTGTTAGTGAGGCTACGTAGGGGGCACTGGTCTGCTGTAAGTGAGGCTACGTTATGTATGGGGCACTGGTCTGGTGTTAGCGGGGCTACGTAGAGGGCACTGGTCTGGTGTTAGCGGGGCTACGTAGGGGGCTTCACCATGAGGTCGTCGGGGAGGCAGAGGGCAGACGAGGCCTCCAGAGCCTCCGGACCCACAGGCACCGTTTGAGGGGTGTAGCCACCACCCAGGATGAACTGCACGTAGCGCATCTGATTTTCCCCTGAGAGAGACATGGACATACACAGACATTACAGAACATTACAGAACTGGACATACACAAAACATTACAGAACATTACAGAACTGGAGATACACAAAACATTACAGAACATTACAGAACTGGAGATACACAGAACATTACAGAACATTACAGAACTGGAGATACACAGAACATTACAGAACATTACAGAACTGGAGATACACAAAACATTACAGAACATTACAGAACTGGAGATACACAGAACATTACAGAACTGGAGATACACAAAACATTACAGAACATTACAGAACTGGAGATACACAGAACATTACAGAACATTACAGAACTGGAGATACACAGAACATTACAGAACATTACAGAACTGGAGATACACAAAACATTACAGAACATTACAGAACTGGAGATACACAGAACATTACAGAACTGGAGATACACAAAACATTACAGAACATTACAGAACTGGAGATACACAAAACATTACAGAACATTACAGAACATTACAGACAGGCTGATTCATGCTTCCGCATCAACTCCACGCTGTAGCTACGCTGTCGCTCCTACGGCGTTCCTTTCCTACGGCGTTCCTTTCCTACGGTGATCCTTTCAGTTCTGCGTCGGGGTTGCTTTGCATCGTGGTGCATTTCACAGCCATAATGCTAGGGGGTGTGTGGTTTCAAAGTTCGGTGTCGCCTGCGTCGCTCACTATTTTATAGTCTATGGTCGCTCACCATTGAAACGGTACTCAGAATTGACCTCTCCAGAATAAGTCCCGCCTCCGTAACTTCCGTATCCATCCAACTTCCGGGCGTGGATTGTCTATGAGAAATAACATGGCGTTTCGAAATATCATACCGGTAAAACATCTGTAGGTAGCAAAGTTGAAAAAGCTGGTGGGCAGATTGGCCTACACACTTCTGCCATATAGTTTCCACTGGATTTTTTGATTGTCGGTGCCGTTTAAGTAGTATACTATAGACTATACTACTTAAACGGCACCGAAAATCAAAAAATCCAGTGGAAACTAGATGGCAGAAGTGTGTAGGTCAATCTGCCCAGCAGCTTTTTTTAATTTGTCACCTACAGAGTTTGACAGGTACGATCTTTCAAAACGCCATGTTATTTCCCATAGACAATCCACGCCCGGAAGTTGGATGGATACGGAAGTTAGGAGGCGGGATATATTCTGGAGAAGTCTATGGCAAACGTGCTAAAATATTCAAATTCATATAAAATTAATTTACTTTTTACAAAAACTTTCTTGCTTAGATTTTGTAAAAAGTTTCGAGAAATAGACGCAGTAAAATCCATTGAAATTATGTTATTGTAACCAGAAAATAAGTCTGAGGTTATTTGCAAGGTGTTTGCCAGCCAGTTTATGTTATGTTAGCAAGCAAACTTAAGCACAACTGTCCACAAAGAACTGCTTGCTGGCAAAGTACTAATTTCAAAACGGTACTGACATATAGACACTTTACAAACGGATAACCCCTTCATTGTAACCAAAATATTTCTGAGTTTATTTGCAAAGCTGTCAGTGAACTAGCATGTTGCTACTACCACAGCAGGCTGCTTATGTCAGTGAACTAGCATGTTGCTACTACCACAGCAGGCTGCTTATGTCAGTGAACTAGCATGTTGCTACAGTAACTCCCCACAGTAGGCTGCTTGAAAACACCGGCTATCAACACACAGGACGAGTTGACCAATCACAGCCCTTGCGGTCTGCGTAGCCTCGACGCAAAGTTACAATTGTTTGGCGGTCGAGCTATGGCGGAGGGGTTGGAGAGGGGCTCGCGGGTCTGTGTGTGTGTGTGTGTGTGTGTGTGTGTGTGTGTGTGTGTGTATGTGAGGAGGCTCGCGGCGACGCAGAGGGCTCTGCGGGGAAACGCCGTCAATTTGACGCAGAAGCATGAATCAGCCTTGAGGGAGACATCGCGATACACAGAACATTATAGAACTGCCATGTTCTTCCCAGAGGAGGGAGCTTGACAAGAAAAGAGTGGAATCAAAAAAGATAGCAAAATCTGTCCATCAGAGAACATTATACTCTATATGAAAACATTTGTCTATGTGGTGTGCGTGTGTGTGTGTGTGTGTGTGTGCGTGTGTGTGTCTGTGTGGTGTGTGTGTGTGTGTGTGTGTGTGTGGTGTGTGTGTGTGTGTGTGTGGTGTGTGTGTGTGTGTGTGTGTGTGTGATGCAATGCAACTCCTAACATACACATTGGGAAATATTATATCAACACATTAACGCTAAGCTAGCATATCAACACATTAACGCTGTGCTAGCATATCAACACATTAACGCTGTGCTAGCATATCAACACATTAACGCTGAGCTAGCATAACTGAATCTTACCTTTGGGGTCAAGCTGGACGTGGATGATGTTGCCCATGACGGAGGTGTTATGTAAACCCTTAACGGCTTCCTTGGCTGCCTTCACAGCTGAAAAGGTGACCCTGGCCACTCCCAGGTGCTTCCTACTGTTGGGACTGTAGCAGATCTCTACCTGCTGCACCGCTCCATACTTCTGACACATGTCAGTCAAGAAGGCCTCACTCACGTTGTCATTCAGCCTTGCAAAAGTGACCTCTTTGGGAGGTCCCACGTAATATTCGTCAGCCTGAATATATAATAATAATAACACAATGTAATACATACACAATAATATATTAATAACACAATGTAATACATACACAATAATATAATAATAATAATAATAATAATAATAATAATAATAATAATAACACAATGTAATAAAATAATGTGACACAATAATACAGAAGAGTCAGTCATTATCAGTCATTCCTCTTCGTTGCTGTGGCCGTTTATGATCCAATCAGCAACATATCAGAAACACTAACAGTATATATATATATATATATACTGTTGTCCTGAACACTTCTGAACACACTTCTGCTGCTCTTGCATAACTTGCACCACTATGCCACTTGCATACTTAGGTCAAACAAAACTACATCAGCCATTTATTGGCCTGACTTTTGCACTATTATATTGACTGTCTACTGTATGCACAATTGCACAATTTCTACCAAATTTTGCTGCTCTTATTTCTTCATTGTATGTGCCTTCTTATTTTTACTTTTTATATTGTTTACTTGAATGTTGTTTGTCTGTGGACCTAATTGGTAAAATATGTCTTGTCTCCACCGTGGGATAGTAGGAAACACAATTTCGATCTCTTTGTATGTCTTGACATGTGAAGAAATTGACAATAAAGCAGACTTTGACTTTGACTTTGACTTTGATATACACGTATATATATATAGGCTTTGCTAACAAATGCTTAGGCTAACACATTGCAATTATTTTCCGAAAACTTTTTTTCTCCAAAGTGTCTTAGTGATGAGAGACGTAAACAGCCAATCAAGGAACAAACACAAAAACAAAAGTTACATAAAGATGTTTCACTAAATGTCAGTTCTAAAGTTACACAAACATATTTCTTGGTAGATCGTGTCATGTTTTGTTCTAAAGTTACAAAACATATTTCTTAGTAGATCCTGTTTGGTTATACGTAATGCCATTATACTGCATATGAGTTTCAGGTGTGTTTTCAGGCCTCACGTGAAACTGTGGGACTGGAAGATCTGCCCGGTGGAGTTTAGTCCAGAGACGGCGTATTCGTGGGTCTCTGACCGCATCCACAGGAAACAGCCCTGAGTTCTAATGATCACAGACAGACAGAACAGTCCTGAGTTCTAATGATCACAGACAGAACATCCCTGAGTTCTAATGATTACAGACAGACATCACATTTCAGAACGGCCCTGAGTTCTAATGATTACAGACAGACAGAACAGCCCTGAGTTCTAATGATTACAGACAGACATCACATTTCAGAACGGCCCTGAGTTCTAATGATTACAGACAGACAACACATTTCAGAATATTAACTAGACCCCTCTATGTCCACCTCTGTAGTCCAAATAGTAAAACAACTACAGTGCCTACAGTGGGGAGGCCCAATCACAACGCAGAGCCAAATCACCTACAGTGGGGAGGCCCAATCACAACGCAGAGCCAAATACCACCGGTCACATCTACAGGGGGGAGGCCCAATCACAACGCAGAGCCAAATACCACGGTCACACCTACAGTGGGGAGGCCCAATCACAACGCAGAGCCAAATACCACCGGTCACACCTACAGGGGGGAGACCCTGAACCGGCTACACTCTCCATCCTGTATGCACATCCTGGCTACACCTGCCTGTACATTGGTCTCCATCCTGGCTACACCTGCCTGTACATTGGTCTCCATCCTGGCTACACCTGCCTGTACATTGGTCTCCATCCTGACTACACCTGCCTGTATGCACATCGTTTTTGTTACCAAAATAACCTGTTGCATCACTGCAACTGTATCCACATTATGAAAAGTCTAGGGGTGACATCGCTGTGCATAGCCACTTCTTTCGTAGAATAGAGGAGTTACAGTGGAGTATAGACCTACTATGGACCTATTCTACTAGAGTGAACTGGGTTAAAGAGTCTGTTCCTGTTTTAATCAAAGAAAACCAAACACGTGTGCAGTGTGCCAACTTACCGGCGAGCTGAAATACTGTCCATCGTAACGATAAAGCTTTGGTAGGCCGTCAGTCAAAGCAGGGTCAGTAATCAATTTACAATTCCTCCAGCCGAGAACACGATCTTCCCCTGGTCTCCGACTTGTTCCGCTTACTTCGAAGCAACAGTAACGAGAAATGGTCAATATAAGACAAACAAAAAATATTCTGAACAATTGTGTATACAAATAGTAGGCCTAGGTAATATTATTCTTTACACAAACTTGTATTGTTATAACCTTGTAATCAGTGAAACCCTGTAGCGAATAAAGTAAAAACAGGAAAAGAATAGGCCTAGGCTACGCCTTTACCGTTATCTTCATAATGGTAGTTCCTGTCTTCGCTCTCGTACATCGTTTGTTCTCCAGAAACTGTTATACAAATTCATCCTATATTTCGGTCGGATAGCCTATTAGACGTTGATAAACTAGCCTACATATAGGCTGCTCTAATAATGAAGCCTGTTGCACAGGTAAAATACCTGCCCTTCCTATTCATATCTACATTGTGTGTCTCGAATGATCTTAGGATGTGGCTTGCATCAAAACACCTCTCGCATACAGGTGTTGTCAACCTCACCTGTTCGCTTCTATCGCACTTTCGTCACGACACAGCCATGATATTAATTTTAAAATGGGTCACGGATTGAAACAGGATCATTTAGTGGTGCTTCTCGTTAAATGTGTTCGCTGATTATTGAAAATATTTTTTCATGAACATATACTTCGGTTTTTGCTAATTTGAAAGCGATTAACAGAAACAGCCGGAATAAAATTGTCGGGAGATCCCAGTGAACTCCCCACAGGACTATGCTATCGCCCAGGGAATTCTGTTGATGTGAGCTAACCCTGAGCGCCAAAACAGGCTACAATCTCATATTTCATTCAGCGTTAGGGCTTTTAAAGAAAGACTCTGGTAGTAAAAAACGGTAGCCTATATCATGCTTAAATCTGTCAGACAGGCAGTGAAATAGTTGATAGAATCCCACACCCATTAGCCTAACTAAAGTCAACATGAAAGACGTTTATGAATAGAAGTTAAAATAATAAACATATTCATAAAATATTTGTTTATTAGGCCATAAAAGACTAACATTTTGTAATGCACATAATGCACTGATGCTGCTACAGTTGATAGCCTAGGCTATAGACACATATTGTTTTACTTTAGTAGGCTAAACACACTAATAGTTAGATTAAATATCGTGAAAGATTGCGTTCACATGGAGAGATCTGAAATTCACTAGGCAGTGGGGCTGCGGTTATTGATTTTCTGCTGGGCATACTACTGCAGATGAATACTTCAAACGATATGTTTATTGTAGGCTTTTTTGTAAATGTTATTAATTTGACCTTTGTTTGTAGGCTAGATAGCCTGGGGCCTGTACTACGAAGCGGGGTTTCTGGCTTATCTGGGTAACTTCGAGAGTAACTTGATCACGTGTGGCGTAACTTCCCGATTAACCCGTACTACGAAAGGTGGATAGGTTTTAACCGAGGTATGCTGCCATGGCAATTTACGCTGCATCTCAAACCTGCTCCGAGCAGGTTATGTTCTTGGTTAACCCGAGGTTTCCGTTAACCACACCCTTTATAAGTACCACCCCTCCACTAACAATTTCTCCCGAGACATGTCGGCGTACCTGGATGATCCATACGACATTGGAGCGCAAATCGTGAGGGACTCTCTTCGCAGGGCGAGGGGTTTTAGAGACCGCCAGAAAATATATATAGCCTACCCGGACGATATTCTCTATGAAGATATAGATTGTCAGCCGAGGGAATTCGTTATCTTTGTCAGATGATCTAGGAAGACGTCTCATAGCAATGCCCGTACGTGGACATTCATGTATTCAATCGGTGATGCAAGAATACTGTATGTCCTAAAATAAATCGGACATAGGCCTACAGTATGCTGAACATCTGAGCAAGAATAGCCTAAAAAAAATCGGACATAGCCTACAGTAGGCCTAATAAATAAAAATCACCATTTTAACAAACTTGTTGAATTGAATGTCATATTAGTGTACCCTGCACATAAAGGCTACACATTTCCACAGCACCAGAATACGACCGAATGCCTCCTCAACTCCCTCCATAATCGGCCTTCCACTATTATTTGCGATGGCCAACTCCTCTGCTACTGTAAAACACTCTGGTGCCTTACAGTAGTGTTCAAAGACACCTTTTTCTTGTTAGCTGTAAAACAGAGGCCAAGTGAAGGCTATAAGCATAGGCCTACATGTTTTCATAATTAAGAAATATTAATGCAAGCTATGACTATATAAACCACTATTCTGAATAATGTGTTTGTGTTTCATTTTCACCTGCTGCCATGTGCGTTTGGCAATGGTGTTGCATCTGAAATGTTCACAGGATTAGGCATACACTAAATCAGTCAATGGGGCTACTTAAACATTCAATTATCCTTATTACTGTAATCTATATGCCCACTTCTAAATTGTGTTGCATCTGTAGGCATTTCTATGAACTCAAAATAAGTAATTTAATTATTTCAACTCATTAAATACATTCCGCAAGCTATTACTCCTCCGTATTTGAAGAACATGTGGAAATAAAACTTTACTTTTAGGCATTTAGGATCTGCAATACGTTGCCAACAGCCTTGCCGACGTATTTGTCATAATAATTGGCATTCCTCATCCGTAAAATAAGGTGAACGCGTCATCACTGAAAGTGGTGATTTGCGCTGCAACCCGCCCCTTTTATGTGAACGCGCACAAACTCCATGAGGTTAACCCCGGCTCAACAAATCAACTTCATAATCAGCGTCGTAGTACCGATTAACACCACTAAAGATAACCAGGTTTTGTCAACCCCGGTTTAACAAAGTAACCCTGGGTTACATCTGGGTAGGTTAAGCTCCCTTCGTAGTACAGGCCCCTGCTTAGGCTACCATTGATGTTGGTAACCTCACATTGTATTTTCATTGGCCAGCAGATGGACCTAGAATTTTGTTGTGAGCTTGTTTGGCTAGAAAGTTTGGCGGACCCACCACCAAGTCGATCGATGAATTCAGAAAATCTTTCCTTCGAGCCGGATTCGAACCAGCGACCTAAGGATGTCAGTGATACACCGCTACAGTCCTCCGCTCTACCAACTGAGCTATCGAAGGCTACAATGATGTCTAATCGTTATGGTCTTGAACTATATACTTGAACTGTACATGTTGGTCTATCAACTCGAATTGATAGTCTGCTACACTCTACTCCAAGCATATTTTAACTGTAGGATTTTATCGCACACGGAAGTTGCTCGACGTCCACGCTGTACGCTACACTGTGAATCAAACTCCAACACCGGCATAAGTAAGCTAGGCTAACATGTTTAAACACTTGCGTGTTAAGGGGAACACATCAAATGTAATGAAGCATTTGGGAACACACTGGAAAGCAGAGGGAGGTTCGATCAGAGTGCTGTTCAAAATCACGCAACCTACAAACTGCATTCGCGGGCGGATTTCGCTTTAAGAGGTCTGCTTGGACTAGCCTATTGAAATAAGAGATATTGTTATAGAGAAACACCTTAGGGCGTAGAGCCATATCGGTGCTGCAAATGAAGCCTTTCTCGTCTCATAAATCCGATAAGAATGCTCTCTACTAATCTGTTCTGCACTGCTTGGTTTGCACTGCTCCATTAGAATCACGAGTAACTGGAATATTTGGAGTATGGCAAAATAACTTGTTGTAGACTGACCTCAGTTGGTCATGTTGTGTATTACAGGACAGGACTCAGTCATCTCTTCAGAGCAGCATCCCCCTGCTGAAAAAAACAGCTAGAAACCAGCTTATATGCTGTTAGATGGTTTTAGCTGGTCTTTGCTGGTTTTCTTCCAGCTCTTGCTGGTCTGCTGGTGTAGCTGGTTGGGCCATCAGCTGGATATGCTGGCGTGACCATCTGAAGAAGCTGGTCATGCATGGCAGCATAATCATGCCTACCAGGGAGGAGCACCTTAGGTGAGTATTATAAGTATATATACTTTTTTTTTTTATTAACACTTATGACTGGTCAAAGTCCAAGCATGCTACAACTGGACTGAAGCATTGTGCGTAGGAGATACCTGAGAGGACAACAACAGTTTTTCGTATCCAAGTTAGTTTTTATTTTCAGCAAACTGTTTCAGCATGAACTCACTCTTGGTTCTGATACTTCTCTCAGCTCATGGCAGAGGGGCAGCAGGTGAGGTCACCGATAACTCTTCAGATGATCAGTCGTTTCACCAAGTCTGTCACAAACAGATTTGACGTGTGATTTACACTATTGTGTGCTTAACTGAGGATCTTTTAAGTGAATAAGGGAGAATGTATTGACTCAGGGTACTGATGTGATCAGTGTAGGCCTCTGATCTTAACCCAGTGCTAAATTGAATTAAGACAAATCCCTGCCAACACACCTCCTGTAAAGGCAAGTGTGTATGCAATACCTAACTGTAACAATAGCACACAGACTTGGCATCTTTTGTCTGCGCATGACTAAACATTACACCAACTCAGTGCAATTTACTAACACTATGACTCAGATAGAGACAGGGATCTGCCAACACATTCATAAGTGACTGACAGATGTACTGTCTTAGTGCTTCATTTCTAAGTCATATGGTTTAATGTGTATAGATATGTCTGATTGGACTTTGAGGATAATGGAACATGGCCATATGTATTAGTTGTAGATTGGTATACCGTTCAGTTCAGATTTAAACACAGATTCGCCTGATGCACTTCATGTCAATGTGATCGCCCTATTCTGAGTTACGTATGCCTCCCAGTTCATTTGAACAGGAAAATAGCTGCTCAAAATAGATTTACCTTTACCAAGATGGCCGCCATGCAGTAACCATACACTAGGGGTATTCAATTGGCGGCCCACGGGCCACATGCGGCCCAGAAGCAACCTCTGAGTGGCCCGGCCCGTAGTTTTGCCAGAAACGTAGAGAAATAATCATTTCCTGAGCCTTCAGAAATCCCTACAGAAATCCCTAGACACCTACAGTACAGACTGCAACACTCGGCTTAGTGTAGCAATATTCATTTACAGCTCTTTTATCGGCACTCTGAAAATGCTCACAAAGCTCTGCACTTAGGTTTCTCTTAGATCAAAATTGACATTAACACAAGCAGCAGATTTAAATAATAGCCTACTTTATGTTTCATTCGAGAGTTTGACAACGGTCAGGATGATCGGCACTATGTAAGCAAGTTTGTTGAATTACTTAATGGTCTCCATAATTTGTAAATAAATTATATAAATAAATAAATCCTCAAAACTGTATCTATCTATCTATCTAAAACACCGTCTGCCACTGTTTTCAGTTTGATTGACGTCACACACATCTGACACAAGCACATCAAATCGTTTTTGATGTGCCTGTGTCCAATGTGACTAGGCCTAGGCTACTTGTTTTTCAATAGGCCTACATTAATTTGTCTGGTTTAAAAATGTGTCATTATATCTGTTGCCAGCCGCTGAAAATGTCTGGCCTAGCTCAATTTCTTGGTTTGAAAATCTGGCCCAACTTAATTTTTAATTGAATACCCCTGCCATACACTAACCATGCAGTAACCATACACTAACCATACAGTAATAATAATAATATAATAAAAATAATAATAATAATAATAATAATAAAATGTATGTATATAGCACTTTTCAAGCACAAAGCACAAAGTGCTCTACAGACAAACAAACAAACAAAACCAAGCAAAAAACAAAACAATAGTAATGATAACAACAACAACAATAATAATAATAATAGTAATAATAATAAAAATGATAAAATAGTAAACTACCAAACTACAAACACAAACTTAACTAAATATATATAAAAAAGAAAATAGAAAAGGTATACAGTATAGTACCCAAGACAAAATAAACAAACAGAAATGATAATAATGATAATAAATTAGCAGAGACATGAGTGGAATCATTCACTATTTAAGGAAAGCAATTTTATATAAGTGGGTCATTAGACTAGATTTGAAAACAGCCACAGATGGTGCAGATTTGATGTTATAAGGGAGGCTGTTCCAAAGCTTGGGTGCTCTAACTGCAAATGATCGGTCACCCCTAGTTGACAGTTTACTTTCTGGAACAACTAAAAGTCCCAGGCTGGAGGATCTGAGGGGCCGAGCTGGACAGTAGGGGGTTAATAAATCTGTTAAATAGTCAGGTGCCAAACCATGTAATGCTTTATAGGTAATAAGGAGGATTTTAAAATCAATCCTAAAACTCACTGGCAACCAGTGAAGATTGGCCAGAACTGGGGTGATGTGTTCCCTAAATTTAGACTTTGTCAAAAGTCTGGCTGCTGAATTCTGAACAGTTTGTAAACGAGAGATGGAATGACGATTTAAACAGGTGAATAAGGCGTTGCAGTAATCAAGTCTAGATGAGACAAATGCATGTATAATTCTCTCTGTGTCCTTTAAAGAAAGCATTGATCTGATTTTGGAAATGTTTCTCAGTTGATAATAACAGGACTGCACAAGGAGTTTTACATGTTGGTCAAATTTTAAATCTGTATCAAATAAAACCCCTAAGTTTCTAGAATTAGTCTTGTTATTTGAGGCTAAATTTCCAAGAAAAGTCTTAGCTTGATTATAGACTTTGTCAGGGCCAATGAAAAGGACTTCTGTTTTGTCAGAGTTAAGCTGTAGGAAATTCTGAGACATCCAGTCTTTCACATCAGCTATGCAATCCTGCAGTACAGTTAGCTTGTTAAGCATGTTTGGTTTGACTGAGAGGTACAGCTGTGTGTCATCAGCATAGCAGTGAAATGATATGTTATGGCGGCGAATTATGTGGCCTAGAGGTAACATATAAAGGGAAAACAATATTGGTCCTAAAATTGAACCTTGGGGAACACCGCAAGTAATAGCTGAGGTAGAGGAAGTACAATTACCTATTGAAACAAAAAAAGTCCTGTTGGACAAATAGGATATGAACCAGTCCAAAGCAGGACCCGTTATGCCAACCCATTCTCTTAGTCTTCTAATTAAAATAGCATGATCAATGGTTTCAAAAGCAGCAGTAACCATACAGTAACCATACAGTAACCATGCAGTAACCATACACTTACCATACACTAACTATGCAGTAACCATACACTTACCATACACTATCCATTCAGTAACCATACACTTACCATACACTAACCATGCCGTAACCATACACTAACTGTCATGGCCATTTCTGTTTTTTGTTAAGTTCACTTCGACCTGTGATTTGAATATGCCCACCTAGGCACAGGTGCAGCTATTTTAGGTCATGCCCGCCACTCTAATTTATTTGGAAAGTAATGTCGGGCGGCGTGGCATGGTTTTGGCGAGATAAAACGATTTTACCACACTTAATGCAAGCATTTTGGATAATGGAAATGGAAAATCTTTGTTGGAACTTCAAAAAGAAAACATTTGGACTTTTTTGTTGGAATAAACCAAACCATCTTTTTTGGAAACTTGCGTTTGTGCATAAACTTGAAGCTGAATCCACGTCACCCACGGCCTTTAGTTTGGAACTTTGGAAAATAGGAAAAGGCCGATACATTAAGTAAAATCTTTTTTTTGTTTGGACATTGAATTGAATTGGATTATCTGTTGGAACTTTTCTGTTGGATTACTGGAATTTGGAAGCCGAATCGAGAAGACGCCGAAAGTCGTTAGTAACAGGTGATTCTCTTTGATGACCTGCAACGTCGGGGTGGACTCTTTTGAACTGTAATTTAAAGACTTAAAAGAAGACAAAGCAAAGACTTTTTAGTTTGAAAACATTCTTTGGATTTTTGTGGAAACAAAGTTTTAGTTGGAACATTATGCAGAAGGAGCAGGAAGAGGAAGATTTGGGAAATGAGGAGCAGGAGAAGTAGGAAGATTTGGGAAAGGAAAGGGAAGTTTTAAGTTTAATTAAGAAGCAAAGTGGAAAACTCGTCGCTCTCACACGAAAGCAGAATGAAATTCACACTTTGATCGATAATGGAGAGAATACCACTGTCATTGAAGATCACATGAAAGTTTACAATCGTTTTCTGGAGGAGTTTATGGACGTACAAGTGGCTGTGCAAAGTTTATTGAATGAGGATGAGAGAGAATCTGACCACACTGACTGGTATGAACCCAAATTGATAAGCTGCAGAGAATTTATTGATGACTAAAACAAGACGCCTCGCAGGATGCCGCTAATAATGTAAACGCTGTGGAAAATGTGTCTCATGCTGCATCTCGCAAAAGTGATGACGTAGAGCCCCACGATAGCGTCTCACAGACTGCAAAACCTGCACGCCCCAGTAGCAAAGCAGCAGCGAGCAAGGCCTCTAGTTCATCCTCTGCCAGTAGAAAAAGTAAAACCGCTTCTGAGATGGCAATGCAGGCCGAGCTGGAGCGCGTAACTCTGCCAGCGCAGGCTGACGCGTTACAAGAAAAACACACGCTTGAACTTAAAGCCCAATTAAACGCAGTAATGAAAGCCAAAAGAGAAACGCTGTCTGTTCTACCTGTCAAAGTCAAACTAAACAAAAGCACAAAAGTAATTGAAACGTACGCTTTTTTGGACCCAGGCAGCTCAGCAACATTTTGTACTGAGTCATTAATGACTCAGCTGAACGCACCTGGACAAAAAATGGACATACTGCTGAAGACGATGGGGCAGGAGAAGTATGAGTAGTCATAAGATCTCTGGCTTGGAAGTAGCTGCTCTAAATGACAACAAATTCTTGAGACTGCCAGATGTGTACACTCAAAAGTCAATCCCTGTCACGAAAGACAACATACCCAAAGTAGAAGACCACAAAAAATGGTCTTACTTACAAGAAGTGGAACTGACGCCCATCAATGCAAGTATTGGACTGCTGATTGGTGCAAATGCACCTAAAGCACTGGAACCATGGAAAATAGTCAACAGTGAAGGTAATGGACCCTACGCTGTCCAGACTCGTCTTGGATGGGTCATCAACGGCCCACTTGGACAAGAAGATAGCGACGCCAGTGATGCAGCTTCTGTACAGGTGAACCGCATCTCATTAGGAAAACTGGAAGAAATGTTAATTAAGCAGTATAATCAAGATTTTGTCGAACAGCACTGTGATGAACACGCTGAAATGTCTGTGGAGGACAAACAGTTTATGGAAATAATATCAAGCTCAGCAACACTTACCAATGGTCATTACTACCTGAAACTGCCATTCCGCGACTTCAATGTAGTGATGCCCAACAACAAACAAGTCGCCCAGCAGAGGGCGCAACACCTGCTGAAAAAGTTCAAAAGGGACCAGTCATTTTTTGAGGAATACAAAGGATTCATGCAAGATGTCAGTGTAGAGGGATACGCTGATATCATACCAAGATCAGCTGAGCCATGAAGAAGGTAGTCTGGTTCTTGCCGCATCATGTAGTCTACCCCGCAAGAAAACATTACGCGTGGTGTTCGACTGTGCCTCATTTTTTGCTGGAACATCCCTGAACAAACAGCTCCTCCAAGGCCCTGACTTGACAAACACCTTGTTAGGTGTGCTCATCCGCTTTCGGCAGGGTCCAATAGCACTAATGACTGACATCAAAGGAATGTTTCATCAAGTCAGAGTGGCTGAGGAACACGTCTGTGGTGGCCTAACGGTGACCTGACCAAAGACCTTGCTGAGCACAGAATGTTAGTCCACATCTTCGGAGCAGTGTCCTCCCCCAGCTGTGCTACATACGCTCTGCTAAAAACTGCTGAGGATAATGCACATCTGTATCCAGAGGAGGCCATTAGCACCAGCAGAAAGAATTTCTATGTTGATGATGCCCTCAAGTCAGTTCATTCAGTCGAACAAGCCACCTCTCTCTACCAGCAACTCACCGAGGTATGTGCTAAAGGAGGGTTCAAGCTCAATAAGTGGATATGCAGTGACCACTCTGTTCTCTCTCATATCCCCGAAGCAGATCGAGCCAGTGGAGTGAAAACACTTGACCTAAGCAGAGACCAGCTGCCTATGGAAAGAGCCCTAGGCGTCCAGTGGGATGTTGAACAAGACTCCTTCACCTTCAGCATTCTAAACAAGCACAAGCCACTGACAAGACGTGGAATACTGTCAAGTGTGAGCTCCATTTACGATCCACTAGGGTTCTTAAGCCCGGTGATACTCCCCGCAAAGCAGATTCTGCAGCAGCTGTGCAAGTTGAAGCTGGCGTGGGATGAGGCAATACCACCAGAGATGGCACAAGCATGGCAAAGGTGGGTGGATGATTTGATTCTGTTACACTCATTCAGTGTCAGAAGATGCTTCACACCTAGTGAATTTGGAAATGTAGAAATGGCACAGCTGCATCACTTTTGTGATGCCAGCGAAGTTGGATTTGGTGCTGTATCATACTTACGGCTAACTAACAGCGAGAAGGAAGTGTGTGTTGCTTTTGTTATAGGCAAAGCAAGAGTGGCTCCACTCAAGCACGTCACCATACCTCGCCTGGAGCTGGCTGCAGCAGTCGTTGCTGTGCGCCTGGACAAGATGCTGTCAAAACAGCTGGAGCTCAACCTCATTGAGTCAGTCTTTTGGTCCGACAGCATGACTGTCCTAAAACAGTCTCTTTAAGACCTATGTAGCCAATAGAGTTTCCGTCATAAGATCACTGTCTAATGTCTGTCAGTGGAGACATGTTGGCTCTAAGAGATGAATCCTGCAGATGCAGCTTCGCGAGGCATGAAAGTTGGAGCCTTCCTGAAGTCCTCAACCTGGATCGCTGGTCCTGCCTTTCTCGGAAAAGCCGAGTGTGAGTGGCCAGCAATCGTGGACGAAGCATCGCTGCACCCAGAAGTGAGGGAGGAGGTCCTTTCCTTCGCAGCACAGGCTGAAGAGGTATGTCCCACCACTAAACTGCTGCTGCACTTCTCTAGTTGGACAAGGCTCAAGAGAGCCGTGGCATGGATTATGAAACTGAAAGAAAAGCTAAGGCTAAAGATAAAAGAAAATGCACAATGTGGAGATCAAACTTCTGTTAAACAGGAAAAGAAAACAAACTACTTACCACTCACAGTCGATGACCTGCTCTTAGCAGAGGAGGCAATAGTGCGCTTTGTGCAAAAGAAACATTACTCCAGTGAATTGGCTGCGCTGAAATCTGGTGGTGTGAAGAAATCCAGTCAACTGTACAAACTTGACCCCATTGTCACTGATGATGTGCTGAGAGTTGGTGGTAGGCTGAGCAGGTCCGCTTTACCTGTGGAAACAAAACACCCTGCAATACTGCCAAAAGAAAGTCATGTCTCAAAGCTCATTCTTCAACATGTACACAATAAAGTTGGTCACAGGGGAAGAAATCATATGCTCTCAACCCTACGACGACAGTACTGGATTCCTCATGCAAATGCAGCAGCCAGAAAGGTCATCAGTGAGTGTGTGATATGCCAAAAGCAGCGCCAAAGACCAGGTGAGCAGAAGATGTCTGACCTTCCTGTTGACAGAGTCTCAGCCGATGCCCCACCATTCACACATGTGGGCCTAGATTATTTTGGGCCAATAGAAGTTAAGAAAGGCAGAAGCCTAGTTAAAAGATATGGAGCACTTTTTACTTGCCTAACCTGTTGCGCAGTACACCTGGAGGTGGCGCATTCTCTCAATACAGATTCCTGTATAAACGCCATCAGGAGGTTTATCTGCCGCAGAGGCCAAGTCAAAGAAATCCGGATGGATAAATACTGCAAAAAAAAAAAAAAATAGGAAAAAAGAAAAGCAAAAAAAAAAAGGAGTGTTTGAAATCTAAATTGTAAATACTGTATGTACATATGTAAATAGCATTGAATTGTATGTAAGCTTACATGTATCACTGTACTTGTAATGGCCATTCACTTGTATATATTGTATATAGATTTGTAATTACTTGTTGTTCAAGAATTAGGGGCCGGAATGTCATGGCCATTTCTGTTTGTTAAGTTCACTTCGACCTGTGATTTGAATATGCCTACCTAGGCACAGGTGCAGCTACTTTAGGTCACGCCCGCCGCTCTAATTTAGTTGGAAAGTAATGTCGGGCGGCGTGGCATGGTTTTGGCGAGATAAAAAGATTTTACCACACTTAATGCAAGCATTTTGGATAATGGAAATGGAAAATCTTTGTTGGAACTTCATGTAAAGAAAACCTTTGGACTTTTTTGTTGGAATGAACCGAACCATCTTTTTTGGAAACTTGTGTTTATGCGTAAACTTGAAGCTGAATCCACGTCACCCACGGCCTTTAGTTTGGAACTTTGGAAAATAGGAAAAGGCCGATACACTAACCATGCAGTAACCATACACTTACCATGCAGTAACCATACACTAACCATACGCTTACCATGCACTGTTGTAACATTTCCTGTAATTAGACAAGACTTTACCTCAGGTATAATTCCCGGCTTCCACCGTTGTGCCCTTGAGCAAGGCACTTAACCCCAAGTTGCTCCGGGGACAATGTGATCCCTTGTAATATAGCTGACATATGTAAGTCACTTTGGTCAAGAAGTGTCTGCTAAATGTAATGTAATGTAATTTAATGTAAAGTAAAGGTATGGTTTACCAAATAGACAATAGAAACAATAGAAGTAATTTCTCATCTAATTTGTTACTTAATCATAAAGAAACAGATAACTTGCTCTTTCAGATCACCTGGCAAATATGGCATAGTGAAATGCAAAAAACACCTTACTTCATAGGTGGGCAAAGGTAGGGTGCCCAGCTTACTTCAGAGGTGGGCAAATACATGTATAGGGTGCCCAACTTACTTCAAAGGTGGGCAAATACATGTATAGGGTGCTGATAGCAATACATTTATGGTTAAAATGGATAATAATTTAACTTCAAGACTACTTTTAGTTAGCCATGTAACCCTTCATGGTTTTAAACAAAGACACCATCCCCTCCCCCAATGGAATGCTAATGTGCTGGTTAGTTACACAGGACAAAGGATATTACCTTGATATAATGTATCCATGTGTCATGAAATGTAAATGTATTCATGTTTGGTATCATTCTGATAGTATCAGTACAAAGATTGTAATGATTTGATTGTGAGAATGTTTGGAACATTCTATAAGTGATATTTCATATATATATGATATCTCCCCTCATGCTATTCGATAAGAATGCATAGGTGTGAAATAGGTGTGTGAGTAGGTGTGTCTGATGCCAACTGGAGAACCAATCAAGTGGGCTTGTTTTTGGCGCCATTTTCTTCTTTGTTTAACTCATACAAAAGTGATTAACTTGCATTGTAAGACACAAGATTAGAGCATGGAGAACTGAGAGAGAGAGGGTGATCCTACCCAGATAGCAATTTCCTTTGGGCCGGATCCGCATAAAAGCCTTTAGATCCGCCTGTAGCGGACATACGGTATCTGGCTGTGGGCCAGGTCTACTCCTGATACAGGTTTCAGCTCTGCTAGCAATGCTGTTTTATCACCGGTTTACAGATTTGTCCCAGGTCCGATTTCCGCAACTCAACTGGAAGTCAGGAAATGCGTTTAAAATACAAAACACTGATTTGGCCCAAACCTGTGATACGGATATGAGCCGAAGGACCATTTTTTCACAGCAGACCCAGGTGGTAATGATATTAATTAAGGTGCTGATTCTGCTAAAGAAAAAAAAAGGTATTTTAGAATGGCACAAATTTAGAAACCATGGGGGTGCACTATGTTCCCATGGCCACTTCATTTCTACAGTAAGGCTGGAAAAGAAGATAGTTGGCTCAATGTTGATCATATGCTTGTTTCATTATTTTTATTATTACCTAGCAGTGGTAAAAGTAGTCAATTGTTGTTTGTCAGATCAAACAGTGCTATGAGACAACCCCATATTCTTGCCACGCATGCAGAAGTCCAAGCAGTAACGTTAATCAAGGATCTTTGGTTTGCGCACTATCAATCTTTTGACATGATTTGCCTGGGGTTGGACTAGGACACTGCCCAACTTTTCAAGGTAGCTGCTAAGCTATCTGCTTTTTATCTCTGTTGGTTTATTCATTGCAACAAAGTCAAAGTCAAAGTCAAAGTCAGCTTTATTGTCAATTTCTTCACATGTTCCAGACATACAAAGAGATCGAAATTACGTTTCTCACTATCCCACGGTGGAGACAAGACATATTTTACCAATTTTAAGTCCACAGACAAACATAACATTCAAGTAAACAAAAAAGTAAGTAAATAAGTAAATAAGAGGGCACATATAATGAAAAAATAAGAGCAGCAAAATTTGGTTGAAATTGTGCATAGACAGTCAATAAAATAAAATACTAGTGCAAAGTCAGGCCAATAAGAGGCTGAGGTAGTTCTGTTTGACCTAAGTAAGAAATAAAGTGGCATAGTGGTGCAAGTTATGTAAGAGCAGCAGAAGTGTTGTGTTTTCAGGACAACAGCAACAAGTTGCAAAGTGTACAAGTGTGCAAGTGGAGTGGTGCAGGCGGCCATTGTGGGTCCAATGTCCAGGATGTTATGTAGCTGAGGGTGGAGGGGGGAGAGGAGGGAGAGAGTTCAGCATCCTAACAGCTTGGTGTATGAAGCTGTTGGTGAGTCTGGTAGTGCGGGAGCGCAGGCTTCTGTACCTCTTCCCAGAGGGCAGTAGATCAAACAGATTGTGAGCGGGGTGACTTGCATCACTCACAATTTTGGTCGCCTTGCGGGTGAGTTGGGTGGTGTAAATGTCCTTCAGGGAGGGGAGTGAAGCACCAATAATCCTTCCAGCTGTGTTCACTATGCGCTGCAGGGCTTTCCTGTTGTATTCAGTGCAGCTTCCGCCCCACACAGCGATACAGCTGGAGAGGATGCTCTCAATGGTGCCTCGGTAGAATGTGGTCATGATGGCTGGTGGAGCACTTGCTCGCCTGAGTTTCCGCAGGAAGTACAGGCGGCGCTGAGCTCTCTTCGCCAGTGATGCTGTGTTGGTGGTCCAGGAGAGGTCTTCACTGATGTGCACCCCCAGGAATTTGGTGCTGCTCGCTCTCTCCACCACAGCACCGTCGATGGTCAGTGGCAGGTGTTGGGTGTGACCTCTCCGGAAGTCAACAACAATCTCTTTGGTCTTGCTGACGTTCAGCAGGAGGTTGTTGTCCCTGCACCACGTGGTCAGATGGTCGACCTCCAACCTGTATTGAGTCTCGTCGCCCTTGGTGATGAGACCCACCAGAGTTGTGTCGTCAGCAAATTTCACTATGTGATTGTTGCTGTAGGTTGCAGTGCAGTCATGTGTCAGCAGGGTGAAGAGCAGCGGACTGAGCACGCAGCCTTGGGGGGCCCCTGTGCTCAGTGTGATGCTGCTTGAGGTATTGTTGCCAACACGTACTACTTGAGGCCTCTGACAGAGGAAGTCCAGTAGCCAGTTGCAGAGGTAAGGTACTGAGTCCCAGTTTGTCAAGTTTGCAGATGAGTTGTTGTGGTATTATGGTGTTGAATGCAGAACTGAAGTCTATAAACAGCAATCTCACATATGAGTCTCTTTTTTCCAGGTGGGTGAGGGCTGGGTGGAGGGCAGAGCAGATTGCATCCTCTGTAGACCGTTTGGCTCGGTATGCAAACTGGAAGGGGTCCAGGGTGGGGGGGAGAATGGATTTGATATGTGACATGACAAGCCGCTCAAAGCACTTCATGATGATGGGTGTCAGTGCCACAGGGCGGTAGTCATTGAAGCAGGATGGAGCAGTTTTCTTCGGCACAGGTATGATGGTGGCAGCTTTGAAACAAGATGGGACGATGGCTTGCTTCAGGGAAGTGTTAAAGATGTCTGTGAAGACATCCTTAAGCTCCCCTGCGCAGTCCTTCAGCGCACGACCAGGGATGTTGTCTGGACCTGTTGCCTTACGGGTGTTGATAGCAGCAAGTGTCCTCTTCACGCTGTCGGCAGAGAGGCACAGGGGCTGCTCATGTAGAGGGGGATGGGTCTTCTGTGGGCAGGTGCTGTTTTGTGCTTCAAAGCGAGCAAAGAAGCGGTTCAGGTTGTTGAGCAGAGGGATGTTGCTCTCGCAGCTCTGTGGCGCGGGCTTGTAGTCCGTGAGGGCCTGAATGCCCTGCCATAGGCTTTGTGCGTTCCTGCTGTCTTTGAAGTGGGTGGTTATCTTGTGAGTGTATTCCTTTTTTGCTTCCTTGATGCCACGGGACAGGTTGGCTCTCGCTGTTCTCATGCCAGCTTCATCCCCAGCTCTGTAGGCTTTGTCTCTGGCCCTCAGCAGCCTGAGGACATCCCCTGTCAGCCATGGCTTCCAGTTAGCCCGAGTGATGATGTCTTTTGTGTGGGTCACATCATCAATGCACTTGGTGATGTAAGAGGTTACAGTGTCTGTATACTCCTCTATGTCTGTCTGGTTGTTGTAAGTGGCTGCCTGCTTAAACATTTCCCAGTCTGTTGTGTCAAAGCAGTCTTGAAGAGCATCGGAGGCTCCCTCAGGCCACACTTTTACCTGCTTACGAACCGGTTTGTTCACTTTTACCCTTTGTCTGTATGCGGGCATTAGCATAACAGTGATATGGTCTGAAAGTCCAATGTGGGGGAGGGGGGTGGCTTTGTATGCTCCTTTGTGTGTAGTGTAGACCAGGTCCAGGATGTTATCTCCTCTTGTTGGAAAATCAACATGCTGGTGTAGCTTTGGAAGTACAGTTTTAAGGTTAGCATGGTTAAAATCTCCAGTGAAGATGGTGAAACCGTCTGGGTGTGCCGTCTGTTGTTCACTGACAGCCTGGTACAGTTCACTAAGAGCCGCGTTCTTATCGTTGTTGTTGTTGGTAGGCGGGATGTATACTGCGACTAGCAGAATCGCAGTAATTTCCCTTGGCAGGTAAAAAGGACGGCACTTTATGATCATAAACTCTGCCAGTGGTGAGCAGTGTTTGCATACTACTACAGTGTCCCGGCACCATTCATCACGGATGTAAACACAGATTCCTCCTCCTCGTGATTTACCTCCCTTTACAATGGCCCGGTCTGCTCGATAGCATGCTAGCTGCTCCAGTTGTACAGCAGAGTCCGGAATGTGGTCATTTAACCAAGTCTCAGTGAAGACGAGCACACAGCAGTTACTTACTGTCCGGTTCGTTGATCTCAGCAGTCGTATGTAATCCATTTTGTTGTCCAGTGATCGTACATTTGCCAGGAGAATGGATGGTATGGCTGGGCGAGTTGGGCTGGCCGCTAGCCTGGCCCGGACGCCTCCGCGCTTGCCCCTCTTCTGCTTCCTCGCACACCGCTTCCGACGCTTTCTTTCCGGGGGAGGAGTAGCAGGCGAGTCCGGTGTTGTTGCAGGCCGGAGTAGTCCGAGTTCCTTTAGCGTCTCTGTTGCAAAGTCCAGAACGCTGCAAAACTTGCTTTTGCAGATGTCAATTAAAAACTGTCTGCTGTACTTGTAGTACGACGTAGTAAGACGAGACGAACACGTAAAACTTTCGGACAAACACTTTTTAAACGAACAAAACACCGTACGGTTGGGACAGAGAGAGGTCGCTGCGTGTGTACGCGCCGCCATCTTGGATCAACAACAAGCAGCCGAGCGATTGATAACTTTACTGTAGCCTAAGTTTATTTCCAGCAATATAGGCTACTAGCTTAGCTTTAGCAAAACAGCCATCACAATATTTTGGAAAAAACGGTGATAACGCTAACAGGATCATTGATAAAAAAACGAGTGTAATTGTGACTTAGCCTATTTTCAAAAAGGAATAAATGGCTAATGTTTATTTTGTGTTGTTTCAGATTGACCATGGAGATGACTGAGGAAGACAGCCTGAATATCGATGGGAACAGTGGAATTAACACAACTTAAACTTTGTCTGGGATTGCACTTCTACAGCCAGGTTGTTGAATAAAAAAAAATAATAAGACTTACTTGTAAAGTTTTTTTTACCCCCCATTGTGTTTGTAGCCTAGCTTATGTTTATTAGTTGAGCTGTTGGGAAAACGTTACGAACTTTAGCCTGGGTGAACCTAAAACGAACCTGTTAGCAAATGTGTAGCAAACAGATTTTTCAGGATAATTAATTACCAATCACATTTCACATGTCAAACAAAGCCAGCTGATATCTGATAAACGGGTCCGTACCACACACAATAAGCGGACCCGTATTGCATATGATAAGCAGATCTGGAACACGTCAGTAACACAGACTATCATACGGAACTGGGCCAGTCTTAGCCCTTATTGGAACCAGATCCGTCAAACGGATCCAGACCAGTTTTGGACCGATGTGCGTTTGGACGCCGGATCAGGTCCATTATGCAGATCCGTGCCGGACGTTGTGGTAGGTGTGGCCCAGTTCCGTCCCAGTGTATGTTTGCTATCTGGGTACAGGCCTGGGCTAGGCCTACATAGACCATAGACCTTTTTTTTTGTACTCTCTCTGCCTGTAACAGAATAAACCTGATTCCTGAGTTTTTCCTGAAGTTCGCCAGTCTAAGATTAATATTAAGTAATTATTCACTGCAATTACTTTCATGGAGGTTCCACCAAGATAATATACTTTTGTCGCTGATTCTAAGATGCCACAGTTTTTCTTTTTCTCATCGCTCTGGTGACAGCTCCCAGGTAAGGACGCTTTTTATCTGCATTTCTTCTTTGGTGATGAACGAAGGTGGATCTGTAAATCCGGGCGGTTCCTGCTAACCACAGTTTTGGAACGGGCGTTAAGATATCGGAAAAGGCATTCTGAGTGAGTAGACATTTAGGCAAAACCGTAACTTAATAGTGGACACAAAATTGTGCTTCCCCGATTTTGGCAATATTTTGGCAAAACCGTAATTTAATAGTGGACATAAATTTGTGCTTCCCCGATTTTGGCAAAACGTCGCACAAGACGAATTAATCCATATTTTGTAAAGCGTCGGACATATGTGTTGGATTGAAAGCCAATCCAGATAAGGAGCCTCTTTATTGGATATAAAGAGTAAATAGGTAAGCGAGTGTGCTAGGCAACTCAATATTAATCACTGTGGTATAGTGAGCGACCTATTTTCCGCGGTTTTAGGGACGTCAGATCCTAAGAAGCTACGTAGCTTATGCCCCTTTTTGTTTACAGAACATTCATTCCTTCATTACCAAAACAGAATATTAGACAGAACTTGGCGCTGCTGTTTTTGTTTTTATCACCAAGAGCGTATGAGCGGCTAGAATCCAAAGTGTTAAGCTAACACTAGTCTTGTTTTGTTTTTGAGTAGATGTGTTGTTTTGTTGTACATCTACACTCAAGTATTAATAGACTGATATATGATGAATCCAGGATTCATGTCGTAGGCTAATAACCTTTTTCAAGTGTGAAAACAGCATAAGCTCAAACAGCATAGGCCTAAGCTCAAGAGAGCATGGTTAGGCCTCTTTTAAGTACGCCTGAGCTAACTAGCTGCCGCTAGGGGCGTCTAGCTGTCTTTGTCTTTGAGCTAATATGAGCTAACTGAAAAGGCTTGACTAAACTTCTTTTGTTTTTTTTAAGCAGGAAATTCTTCCTGCAGCCCGTTTAAGTTGTCCTCCAGCTCCATGGAGCTGTGTGTGTCTGTGTGTCCAGTATGAATGAATGCGCGTGTGGGCCGGCCCTGTGTGTGTGAAATTTGTTTATTTCTTTATATGTGTTTGTTTCCATTTTTTGTTTCAAGTCCTTCTGTTTTGAAATGTATGGGTGAGGAATTGTTGCAAGTTTATAATCTTATCAAGGACAAAGTAGTTTTTCTTTTCCTGTAACTTTTATTTCCCAGCTGAAATGGATTGCTGTTGAAATGTTGTCTTTGTTTTCTTGGGTCAAAGGTTTTCACACCTCTTGCTATCTTATCTCACTGCCTTTGTTCCTAGTGTAGCAGGGTTAATTATGCTTCCCTGAATTCCCCCATTGTTTCTACAAGTTCTATGGACATATTTTGTAGTTTCCTACGCCTCTGAGGTACAGTAGGTCGTAGGGGGGTGTGGCGTGGGTGTGGCAGGGGTTGGTTCCCGCGCTGAAGACCCCTTAAGTGTTCATGCAGCCCCCTCCTCTGCCTCTTTTGCTACTGTCCTGAGGCAGAGGTATGTGGAGTCTTGCATATAATACATCATATCTTTTATATACTTGTATTATACATTTTTCACATAGAACTGTTTTCTGGTGTTACACACCTTATATACGAGTTACGTTTGTTTAATCACTGTTTTTATGTTGGCTCGTTACACAATGCATATTACCTCAGTTTTACATGCTACAGTGTGCTAACGTGGCTGCAGGTGTAGCGGCGTTAACTAGTTAGCTTACAGACCTTCATACTGGTGAATTGACTGAATGTATTTAAACGTGGGTTACCTGTTTGATTGGCAGGAGCTGTGACGCGACTGGCTCGCTCCCTGCCTGATTTGTGTTTGTTTTGTCATATTCCAGGTATGCCATGTTTGTTATATTGTGTTATTGTCTTTTCACATGTACTTTTATGGCGATTCACGCAACTGCGTGTCTCGTGGGTTTGCCGCGCGCTCTTTTGCTACTGTCCTGAGGCAGAGGAGCTGTGACGCGACTGGCTCGCTCCCTGCCTGATTTGTGTTTGTTTTGTCATATTCCAGATTTCAGACCAATAAATATTAAAGCAAAGGTTGGTTGTGGCGTCCATCACTATTCCACTACAACACAACGCAGAGTGATCGAGGGAGGGGAGAGACGACCTCTGTTACACTGGTGCCGTTTGACCCGTCGTCAGTTCAGCTGTAGCCGAACACCGGGGTTGCTGCATGTTGATGTGACGTCTCCACTGGACCGGAGCTGTTGCTGCTGTGCTGCCTCAGTCTACTGTTGCCGCGCCTCTTCTGCTTTTATCGTCAGGAACGTCAGTGCCGTCTGACGTGTATCTTTTGCACGGACTCTGATATCACGCATTTTCAAGGGTGTTTTTTAATGTGTGTGTTGCAAATGAGCATTATATGATATACATATATCTGTATATAGCATTATATGATTTGTGTTATTTCTTTTCCCTGCATTTTTACATATTTGAATTAACATGGATTTCACTGGTGAGAGTCATGGGTACTTTAGTGTGGGGAGAGGAAGGGGCCTTCTGACATTTAGTACTCCGGGTAGCCCTGGTTTAGCCAGTGGTGGCGTAGTTAGAGATAGGGTAACATTCTCCACGCCTGTACATCAGGATTTGCCACCACTGGAGTTCACTGAGTCGGCCATCCCTGTTAAACTGACTAGAGAGCAGGTTAGGGAACTCGGTTCTAACGTTAGTCAGTCTGTTAACGCAAACCTTGCGCATAATGTCTGTCTAGGTTCACCAGCTCTTTCTGCCGGCCATTCCCTGGGGGATGGTACTCTTATTGATGCGTCGAAATTGAATCTCGTTCTCAAGTCTGAGAGGAAAGAGCCGCCTTTCTTTAGAGGTGATGGTAGTGATAAGTTCTCTCTGTGTGAGTGGGAGGGATTAATGAGATTGTATCTGAATAAGGGTGGCTACACTGGGAGGGACTGTGTGGATGAGCTGCTTGGCAGACTGATGGGTCGCGCCAGGGATGTAATTCGGATCTGGCTCCGTAATAATGTGCAGGTGTCTGATTCGGGCAACGTGGATGCTGTCTTTTGCATTCTCAGGCAGCATTTCGACAGTGCTGTGCATTCGGGTATGCCTCTGGCTGATTTTTACTCCACTACGCCGTACGTCAATGAGCAACCTCTTGACTACTGGATCAGGTTGAATAAGGCGGCTGAGGTAGCAGAACAGTCTTTGGGACATGACAGCAGGGCGTTGCGGCTGCAGACTGTAGAAGTCGCCGTCATGTTCATTAGGCATTGCCCTGATAGAGAGCTCTCAATGATGTTTCTAAGTAAGCCTCAGAGTGAGTGGACTACTTGTGAGGTCCAGGCACGCCTGGATGAGTTTCTAAGAAATCACAAGGTACAGAGGGGTAACGTATTACAGAACACTGCTTCTATGGTCACACCTGTTATGGAGGCTGTGAGTTGCAGTGTGTCACCTGGTGAGTCTTCAGTGGGGGTGGGCAAGCCAGATAGCGCAGCTGCAGAAGGTACCACACTGGACAGGTTATTGGACATGCTGGAGAGGACACTGGTGTGTAATTCCCAAGCTACTCGGCATAGTCAGCCTAAGCGAGGTGAGAGGCGCAGTTTCAAGTGTGACGTGTGTCAGAGTTTGGACCACTCTACTCAGTCGCACTGTAGATTGCATAGGTTG
Organism: Alosa pseudoharengus; assembly: GCF_046254945.1. NCBI lineage: Eukaryota > Metazoa > Chordata > Actinopteri > Clupeiformes > Clupeidae > Alosa > Alosa pseudoharengus. The sequence goes on from NW_027468848.1 coordinate 1,268,133, forward strand.
TGTTTTCTGTGTTTTAGTCCTGAGCACATGCGCTCTCAGTGTCAAGGTAGGTCACAGGGTGTGAGACGTGCTGTGGATTCTGCTGCGGTGGGGACTGCGCAGAAGCCGAAGCCGTTTCAGGGAAACTGAAGAGCCTCCATTCAGGGGAGGGCAGTGGCAGGCATCTGAGTTTACCCTCCAATTTAAATGATGACATTGAGTCGGTTTATTCGTATTTTTGTGAGACATTGCCAAAGTCAAGTAAGGTTGTCATGCAAAACACCATGAGAACTGCACAGAGTGATGGTCTGTTTTATACCTCTGTATTAGTGCAGGGCAAAGTTGAGTTGAAGGGGATGTTGGATACTGGGTCAATGGCCACCACGCTTAGTGCAGACGCTGTGTCGCGTCTGAAGGAAGCAGGTGTGTTGCCAGGTGAGTTTCCAGCCCCTGTTGATATTGTTCTGGTTGGCTGTGGAGGTAAGCAGACTAGTCCTCTGGGCGTGTGTGACTTGGCCATTAAAATGTATGGATTCAGTTTTGAAGTCCCGGTGTTGATTGTTGAGGGGCAGGTGGATCTATTGATTGTTGGAACGAATGTCTTAAAGCCTTTAATTAGACAGTTCAAGTCCAGTGATGCTTTCTGGCGGGTTGTGAGCCAACCTGACGTTATAGGTCAGGAGGATAGCAGTCAGTTCCTACGTCTTTTATCCAGTCTGGAGAGATGGAGAGGTGGGTCCATCCCAGATAAGGTGGGAACTCTGAGGCTGAAGAGCGCAGTCACGCTCCAGCCCATGGCTGAGCATCTTGTGTGGGGTAGGTTACCACCTAAGACACGCATCTCTGTTGGCAGCACGGTTGTTGTGGAGCCCAGCACTTCGCGCTGTATTAACAGACAGATGCTAGTTGGACGAGTTGTCTCTCCTATGTGGGGGGACGGGTGGCTTCCGGTCAAGATTGTTAATCCGACGTCGGTGGCAGTAACCCTACGCCGGAATGCGAAAGTAGCTGACGTATATCCCGCCATTGCATTAGAAGATTTTGATCAACATTTGGTCTCGCAGCATGTGGCTAAGGTGAGCTCAGGCAGTTCTCATGGCAGCTTATCTGTTAAGAGTGATTCTGGCGGCTGTATGGGCAATGATAGCTGCACGCTGCAAAGTCTTGGACTGGGTGCTATACCTATTGACAGTTGTCAGGTCTCTTCTCAGTGGAAGGACAAGTTAGTTGAGTTGATCGTGGAATTTGAATCTGTCTTTTCTCGGCATCACCTTGACTGTGGTGAAGCGAGTGAATTTTGCCATAGGATTAGGTTGACTGATGACCGTCCCTTCAGGTTGCCATATCGCAGGTTGTCCCCAGCACATTATCAGAGGTTGAAAGAGACTTTGGATGAAATGGAGGAGAAGGAGATTATTAGGAAGTCTAATAGTGAGTACGCTTCTCCATTAGTGCTAGTGTGGAAGAAGAATGGAGACCTGCGGATATGCACTGACTTTAAGGAGATGTTTTGGCTGCTCTGGGTGGTAATGTATTTTTCTCCACCATGGATCTGACATCTGGCTATTACAATGTGCCATTGCATGAGGAGGATAAGAAATATACAGCTTTCTCGTCTCCACTAGGGTTGCACGAATATAATAGGCTCCCTCAGGGCCTGTGTAATAGTCCGGCTACCTTCATGAGGATGATGCTCTCTATCTTTGGTGATCAGAATTTCTTAAGTCTCCTCTGCTATTTGGATGATGTCCTTGTATTTGGGAGATCTGAGGCAGAGAGTTTGCAACGCTTGCGCATGGTGTTTGAGCGTTTGAAGGAGCACAACCTGAAGCTGTCTCCAGCTAAGTGCAACTTTCTTAGGAGGTCTGTGAAATTTCTTGGTCATATCATCTCGCAAGAGGGTGTCGCTAGCGATCCGGATAAAGTTGAGGCTATTGTGAATGTTTCGCAGTCAGACCTGATGGAGGCTGATGGCATCACACCATCAGCGAGTAAGATCCGCTCCTTTCTTGGCATGGTGGTTTACTACCAGCATTTTATTGAAAACTGCTCTGTGCTTGCAAGGCCATTGTTTTCGCTTACAGGTGGGTCTAAGCGACCACGCAGAGGTAAAGGTGTAGGTAAGCCTGTGCAGAAGAGAAAGCTCTGTCCTCAGGACTGGTCCCCTGAGTGTACAGAGGCTTTTCAGAATCTTAAGTCTGCGCTGGTGAGTAGTGTGCCTTTGGCTCATCCAGACTTCACAAAGCCTTTCCTTTTGTCTGTTGATGCATCTACTAGTGGTCTTGGAGCTGTTCTGTCTCAGGTGCAGCCCAGTGAGGACAAAGCTCGGCCCATTGCTTTTGCCAGTAAGTCATTGAATCATGCCCAGTCTAAGTATCCTGCTCATAGGCTTGAGTTCTTTGCTATGAAGTGGGCTATTTGTGATAAATTCAGTCACTGGTTGCGGGGTCACAGGTTCACTGTGTGGACTGACAATAACCTCCTTAAGTATGTCTTGACGAAGCCAAAGCTGGACGCGTGCGAGCAGCGTTGGGTGGCTAGGTTGGCCCCTTTTGATTTTGACATCCTGTATATTCCAGGCCCTAAGAATGTGGTGGCGGATGCCCTTAGCAGAGAGCCTTTTGTGAGGCCCAGGATTATGCATCGCTTGACTAGAACTTCTTATGCTGAACTGCTTAAAGAAGCAGAGAACCTGCAGGTGGACTCAGTCCAAGACATGTTTCGCCTGTCGTCTGAGCTTTCTGAGGCACGGGAACAGCGGGCGGCCTCCATGGCTGACGGCGTGTGTGTTGGGGCCACACATGTCGTTCAGGATGAGGCAGAGAACCTGCTGACGAGAGGGCGGTCAGCGGTCTCCTTGTCTGACAGCGTGTGTGTTGGGGCCACACATGTTGTTCAGGATGAGATGGGAGGCTGGGTCTCACGTGAAGAGGTTTCGGCTGTGTTGCAGTCCTCTCGTCACTGGGAGGACGGTGCTAAACTTAGGGCTATCTCACATGTTCAGCACTTACAGTCTATGTCTATGACTGGTCAGAATCCTTTGCCTGTCCTTAGTCATGATGAACTATATGACAAGCAGTGTCAGGACTCCACTATCAGCAGAGTTAGGTTCTTTGTTGACAGGGGACGTCGCCCATCCTGGCGGGAAAGAGTGCATGAGTCCCGGGAGACGCTTAAAACGTTGAGGCAGTGGAGTAAACTCACTACGCGGTTGGGTGTGCTGTACAGGGTGTCTAAGAATCCTGTGTCTAAAAAGAATACCTTCCAGTATGTGGTACCTGAGGCACTGAGAATTATGTTTTTAAAAGGGGTTCATGATGAGGCAGGGCACCAGGGCCAGCAGCGTACTCTGTGGCTGGCCAGACAGAGATTTTACTGGGACGCGCTTGAAAGGGACGTCAGGGATTATGTTCACAGGTGCAAAAGGTGTGTAGTTAGCAAGGCTCCGGAACCTGAGGCTAGGGCCCCTCTTGTTTCCATTGCTACTTCAGCTCCTTTAGAATTAGTCTGCATTGACTTTTGGTCTGCGGAAGATTCGCATAACAAGTCCATTGATGTTTTAGTGGTCACGGACCACTTCACTAAGCTGGCGTGTGCATATCCCTGCCCTAATCAGTCTGCTAAGTCTGTGGCTCGGGTTCTATGGAATAGGTTCTTCTGCGTGTATGGTTTTCCTGCGTGCATTCACTCGGATCAAGGGGCTAATTTTGAGAGCTCTTTAATCGCGGAGCTGCTCCTGTTAGCTGGAGTGGAGAAATCTCACACCACTCCGTACCACCCCATGGGGAATGGCCAAGCAGAGAGAATGAACCGCACTCTAGGAAGCATGATTAGGGCCCTGCCACCAAGGTCTAAGGTCAAGTGGCCTCAACTACTTAACAGTCTCACCTTTGCGTACAACTGTACTGTTCACGAGACCACAGGTTTTCCCCCTTTCTTTTTAATGTTTGGCCGCACTCCAAGGTTGCCAGTAGACCTGATGTTTCAAAGTGTACTGTTGGACGGGGATACAGTGGACATTGACGCATATGTTTCATCCTTGGGGAAGGACCTACGGGAGGCCATGACTGTAGCTCAGTCTAACGCGGAGAAGCAGCAACTTAGACAGGCTGAGCTATATAATAAGAGAGCTAAAGGGGAACCGGTCAATGTGGGTGACCGGGTACTGCTGGCCAACAAAGGTGAACGGGGAAAGAAGAAACTGGCAGATAGGTGGGAGGGAACCATTTACACTGTTTTGTCTGTGAATACCACCACACACACCTTTAAAATTAGGAGTCCAGCAGGCAGTGTGAAAACTGTGCATAGGAACCTCATTATGCCGGTGAACTTCTTGCCGCTCCCTGACGCTGATGAGGATGAAAATCTGTCATGTTCTGGTGGCAGTCTTAGTGGGGCTGACGGCTCACAGTCCAGTGGGGATAACGCCACTGTAGACAGGACAGTGAGGTGGGTTGCTGACCTTTCAGGTAGTTCTGACACACGTAGTGTAACAGGAGATTTTGGGTCTGTGACGGTAGACAGAGGGAATGAGATGATTCCAGACCTAGCTGGAGTAGAATCGGAGAGTACCTCTGTGTCTTCAGCCTGTGAGAACCTTCCGTACGCTGTGTCGGACGAGTGTACTGAGTCTCTGTCAGTTGACCATCACCCGACTGTTATTTCTCCTATCCACACTGGTATTCCTGCATCTTCTGTCTCACCTGGTCGCCGTAGAAGTGGCATGCGTACAAGGCGTGGCAGATTGATTAAACCTGTGAATAGACTCATACAGACTATGTCTGCTCAGTGGGTGCGGAGTCTTTTTAGGGGGGCTCACTAGAGATTATTCACATGTTTCCACTTTGGCTGTGTATACTGTGTATTTTTTTCTTTATACTGTGTAAGTTTTCTTTCATAAAGTGTGTTTTTTTTTTTAAGTCTCTCCTCTCCACACTGGACTTTCCCTTGCGGGAAAGCGTGATTAATATCTGTGTCTATAGCATTAGACTTGCAGGTTAGAGTGTATCCTCTGCTCATGGGGTGTATATGGCACCTCTTCTAAGGTTGGGTTACCTTCCTAGTCCTTTAACGGACGGCTTTCATCGCTGGTGGACCAGTGGTCCTATCTATGGGTTGCACTACCTGCAATTTATTTTTCAATACGGGTTGTTTTCTACTTATTTATATATTATTATTTTTTTTTTTTTTTGTATGGCTTGAATAGTTGAAATTCAGTGAAGTCAGTGGGGGTGAGTGTAGCAGGGTTAATTATGCTTCCCTGAATTCCCCCATTGTTTCTACAAGTTCTATGGACATATTTTGTAGTTTCCTACGCCTCTGAGGTACAGTAGGTCGTAGGGGGGTGTGGCGTGGGTGTGGCAGGGGTTGGTTCCCGCGCTGAAGACCCCTTAAGTGTTCATGCAGCCCCCTCCTCTGCCTCTTTTGCTACTGTCCTGAGGCAGAGGTATGTGGAGTCTTGCATATAATACATCATATCTTTTATATACTTGTATTATACATTTTTCACATAGAACTGTTTTCTGGTGTTACACACCTTATATACGAGTTACGTTTGTTTAATCACTGTTTTTATGTTGGCTCGTTACACAATGCATATTACCTCAGTTTTACATGCTACAGTGTGCTAACGTGGCTGCAGGTGTAGCGGCGTTAACTAGTTAGCTTACAGACCTTCATACTGGTGAATTGACTGAATGTATTTAAACGTGGGTTACCTGTTTGATTGGCAGGAGCTGTGACGCGACTGGCTCGCTCCCTGCCTGATTTGTGTTTGTTTTGTCATATTCCAGGTATGCCATGTTTGTTATATTGTGTTATTGTCTTTTCACATGTACTTTTATGGCGATTCACGCAACTGCGTGTCTCGTGGGTTTGCCGCGCGCTCTTTTGCTACTGTCCTGAGGCAGAGGAGCTGTGACGCGACTGGCTCGCTCCCTGCCTGATTTGTGTTTGTTTTGTCATATTCCAGATTTCAGACCAATAAATATTAAAGCAAAGGTTGGTTGTGGCGTCCATCACTATTCCACTACAACACAACGCAGAGTGATCGAGGGAGGGGAGAGACGACCTCTGTTACACTAGCATCACTGTATTCTATAACCAACCCCCCAGCTTCTCCCCCATGGACACAAAAGGAACTTCACTGGGGAGATATGAACCTAAGAGGAGTCTTAATGGGAAACCATTGTTGATTTCAACCATTTTCTTTCTTTCATTTGAGGGACATCTTTTGGGGTTAACATGTTAAGACATATTTTCATTTTTGCTTGTATGCCAATGGGAAATGTTTGCTACATGTTTACGCCTTGTTTGATGTGGGCAAATGTTCAATTGAATGGATTCATACCCACAACTTGAGTTTCTTTATGTTTGAAATTACTTTTATTTGGTTATAGTTAAACTATAAAAAGGGGGAGATGGATGGTATTGACTTGAAATACTTTCTTTTCTAAGTTTATTGGTTTTATTGCTCAAATGGTCATTTTTTTTAAATGCCTACTGTTTTGTTTTACTGACCCTCACTTCTAATGCAAAAATCTCTTTAAAGAAAGGGATACCCTACCCACGTGAGTCTGTGGATTTTTTTCTTTTTAAACATCTAAACTTAACCAAAAGTTTATTTATTTTCTTTTATTGGCCTTTGTCAATAGATGCAAATGTCTGTTTGGAGGTAAATAGCCCTGCTATGTTAGAAGACCTATAGGTGTGACTGTCTCCAATTGAGAAACTGAATACATTAGCATACTGTTGTTGACTTGTGAATCTGCATTCAAGAGACACTGTTTGACTCTGTTTACACTCATGCTAATGTCTCTCCAAGTTGTTGTGAATCCACTCTCCAGTCTCTCCAGAATCTCTTTCATGCCAGAAGGGACAAAGGGAGGTGTGACGTGCCTTTGTCTTCGACTACCACTAAGCAAACATCTCAGAAGATCCTTTCAAGATGGCGGATGGCTCCACCAACCAGGCTCAGCTACCACGCCAGTACAACCCAGCAGCCGTGGAGACCAGGCCATGCCACTGGACGAGATTGATGGACCAGACAACTCTGCCCTGGGCTCAGGTACAGCCCAGAGCAGCAGCAGTGGCCAGCCAGGCCATGTCATGAGACGAGACTGGACGAGCCATGACTCCGGAAGCAACAAAACTGGACTGACTGAAAGCAACAAAAGCAACAAAAGGGGGTGCCGAAAGCAGCCTCGCACTCCCGCATCATCAAAGACACTCATCGCACATTGTTCACTGCCCGCAATACATGTAGACATATTTGGACTGACACAAGGGTGCACGCCGAACGCGGCCTGCATGCACACCCTTTGCACTCGCATACACTTACACTGAAACAATGCAGACACATTCAAGTTTCATAAGAGGACCCTTCTTCAACGGAAGAGAAACACAAGAAAGGATGTATGCTGAACGCTGCTTTCCTTGATCACGCACACACTTACATTGATTATGGACTGATTATGGACTTTATAAAAAAAAAATAAAAAAAAATGTGTAAAATTGTTCAAGAAGGCTCATGTTATGGAATCTTATTTTGAAATTCAAGTCATTCAGACTTGAAAAGGGGGAATTGATAGCAATAAATTTATGGTTAAAATGGATAATAATTTAACTTCAAGACTACTTTTAGTTAGCCATGTAACCCTTCATGGTTTTAAACAAAGACACCATCCCCTCCCCCAATGGAATGCTAATGTGCTGGTTAGTTACACAGGACAAAGGATATTACCTTGATATAATGTATCCATGTGTCATGAAATGTAAATGTATTAATGTTTGGTATCATTCTGATAGTCTCAGTACAAAGATTGTAATGATTTGATTGTGAGAATGTTTGGAACATTCTATAAGTGATATTTCATATATATATGATATCTCCCCTCATGCTATTCTGATAAGAATACATAGGTGTGAAATAGGTGTGTGAGTAGGTGTGTCTGATGCCAACTGGAGAACCAATCAAGTGGGCTTGTTTTTGGCGCCATTTTCTTCTTTGTTTAACTCATACAAAAGTGATTAACTTGCATTGTAAGACACAAGATTAGAGCATGGAGAACTGAGAGAGAGAGGGTGATCCTACAGAGGCCATGGCCTTGTGCCATGGCCTGGGCTAGGCCTACATAGACCATAGACCTTTTTTTTTGTACTCTCTCTGCCTGTAACAGAATAAACCTGATTCCTGAGTTTTTCCTGAAGTTCGCCAGTCTAAGATTAATATTAAGTAATTATTCACTGCAATTACTTTCAGTGCCCAGCTTACTTCATAGGTGGGCAAAGGTTGGCAAAGGTAGGGTGCTTAGATTAGTCTGTGACTAACTGGACAGCAGCCAGGAAAAACACACTGGCAGCATGATCAGACTGACCAGGAAGGAGCTCCTTAGACTTTCCTTCCTTATGACTGGTCAAAGTCCAAGCATGCTACAACTGGACTGAAGCATTGTGCGTAGGAGATACCTGAGAGGACAACAACAGTTTTTCGTATCCAAGTTAGTTTTTATTTTCAGCAAACTGTTTCAGCATGAACTCACTCTTGGTTCTGATACTTCTCTCAGCTCATGGCAGAGGGGCAGCAGGTGAGGTCACCGATAACTCTTCAGATGATCAGTCGTTTCACCAAGTCTGTCACAAACAGATTTGACGTGTGATTTACACTATTGTGTGCTTAACTGAGGATCTTTTAAGTGAATAAGGGAGAATGTATTGACTCAGGGTGCTGATGTGATCAGTGTAGGCCTCTGATCTTAACCCAGTGCTAAATTGAATTAAGACAAATCCCTGCCAACACACCTCCTGTAAAGGCAAGTGTGTATGCAATACCTAACTGTAACAATAGCACACAGACTTGGCATCTTTTGTCTGCGCATGACTAAACATAACACTAATTCAGTGCAATTTACTAACACTATGACTCAGATAGAGACAGGGATCTGCCAACACATTCATAAGTGACTGATAGATGTACTGTCTTAGTGCTTCATTTCTGTCATATGGTTTCATTTATGTAGATATGTCTGATTGGACTTTGAGGATAATGGAACATGGCCATATGTATTAGTTGTAGATTGGTAAACTTTCATGACATTAAATGGTAAATGGACGGGATTTATATAGCGCTTTTCGACTCCTCGGAGCACTCAAAGTGCTTTACAATAGCATGCCTCACATTCACCCACTCAAACACCGATGGCTGAGGCTTCCATGCAAGGCGCCAACCTGCTCATCAGGAGCACTGGGGTTAAGTGTCCTGCTCATCGGGAGCACTGGTGTTAAGTGTTCTGCTCATCAGGAGCACTGGGGTTAAGTGTCCTCATCAGGAGCACTGGGGTTAAGTGTCCTCATCAGGAGCACTGGGGTTAAGTGTCCTCATCGGGAGCACTGGGGTTAAGTGTCCTCATCGGGAGCACTGGGGTTAAGTGTCCTCATCAGGAGCACTGGGGTTAAGTGTCCTCATCGGGAGCACTGGGGTTAAGTGTCCTCATCGGGAGCACTGGTGTTAAGTGTTCTGCTCATCGGGAGCACTGGGGTTAAGTGTCCTCATCAGGAGCTCTGGGGTTAAGTGTCCTGCTCATCAGGAGCATCCTGCTCATCAGGGTGTGCACTGCAAAAACTGCTTATCTAACAAAATCTCACCAAGTGTTATTAATCTCATATCAAGATAAAAAAAAATAGTTGGTATTGTTTTTAGTATAAAGAGACTTAACTAGCGCTTCCTTGTGAAAACATTTGACTTAATTTAAAAAAAGTTTGACTTATTTTAAGACATCTCATCCTGAAAACAAGCAAATTTGGCTGCCAGTGCGTTAAGCAAATGTGTCCTAAAAACAAGCAAATTTGGCTGCCAGTGCGTTAAGCAAATTTGTCTTGATAAGACTCCTTAAAATAAGTCAAAATCTTCTTAAATTAAGTCAAAATGTTCTTTTGAGAGGGCGCTAGGTAAGTCTTTTCATACTAAAAACAATACCAAATAGATTTTTTAATCTTAATATAAGATTAATAACACTTGGTTAGATTTCATTTTTTGCAGTGTGGCCACATGCAGTGGACACTATTTGGCCTGACAATTTTCATTTCATGTATGAAAAGTTTTACTACCCCGGCTGCATTAGTAAACTTAAGGAACACCTTGCAAATGAGAAGAATCGTGTGCTTAGAAAAGGTAATATTTGATTTTTTTATTTTAAAAATCCAAGACACCTTTGTAGCTTCCGGAAGAGTCCTTCACGGGTCCGTTTTTGGAGACTCGCCCCTCCCCGGACCCGTAGAGTTCAGCACCAGATCCGACCCGTCACCCGTGACAACATCAAAATTAAATGTGGACCCGCCCAGACCCGTTAATATTTGCCCCGTTACCCGACCCATGGCCGCGATAAATCACACATGAGCTAAAATCACTCCAATTAAAATGCTTTATTTTTTATCTCCCACCTATCAACATCACAATAGCTCTCAATGAAACAGCCTAATGAGTGCTTTCTTTCGCACTATTGGAGGATGTAGGGCTACAAATATAACCTAAAACAAATATTTAACGCGCCCCTGTCAACTTTCACATTTGATTTGAGTATTTCACATTCAATCTAAATCTTAAGCTAATGAACAATATAGCCTAAAGTGTGCTTTCTTTTGCACGTTTCAAGTAGCCACTTCTGTTGACTTTTAAACAAAACAGAGAGCCAGCTCGCTACTTCCTCCCCCTCCCTCCCGTGCTGCTCCCGTGCAATTGAAACTCTCCTAAACACACATCTCGTCTGTGATTTGCTGGAACAGTTTGCTATGTTTTTATGGGCTAGGTTTGCCCAGGTTGTTTTTGTTGCCGTTTTTGGAGCCTGGGTTGTCCACAGAGATTGCGTTATTTTACAGTGTATTCAGGACACAGACAGCTAGTGGTTGGTTAGGTGATGTTTGCAGTAAGTCACATAAAAATGTTTAGCCTAAAAAACGCGTGGCATCGCTTAGAGCACCTTTAAATAGGCTATGGAACCTGATAACTTGTGCATTTTCCTGTTTTTGCTATAGGGCTAAATCTTACAATACCGAACCATAGCCCAAAGCTTGTTGCATCAGAACATTGCACAAATAGACCTATTAATATTACAAGAAAAAATACAACCTGAGCATCACAAACAATAGCTATATGTAGGCTGATCATCATAAACAATAGCTATATGTAGGCTGAGAATCACAAACAATAGCTATATGTAGGCTGAGCATCACAAACAATAGCTATATGTAGGCCTATGCCTATGCTGGCAACGTTCCAACTACGAGATGAATTGAAGAAATGAAAGTCGCAGTAGCGATGGTCAAAGGTCGTAGGCTATCGTTGACTAAAACACATATTGTGATGTGGCAATGGTAATTTAGACATACAAATATTGCACATATTTTTCATTTATGTTTTATTTCAGCAAACTAAAATACTGTTTGGTTCTCATCCGTTACTCGCCCCAAAAGGAGTTCCTTATCCGCCCGCACCCCCGCCCGTAAATTTTAGAAATGTTACAATGCACCCGTTTGAGCAACTTTTATGTGGGTAACTGACCCGTTGCAGGACTCTGACTTCCGGTGACCAAAGAGAGAAGAAATTAAGTAGTAAATAAGAGACAGGCCTGACAGATTTGTTCCACTCACCTTACAAAGGTCTGCTGAAGAAATTCAGAAGATGGTAATTTGTTCTGGTATTGTATGCTGGAAAGTTTATTAAATGTGTTATATGTTAATATCATATTATATGTTTTTAACAGAGTTTATTAAAGTGTTATATGTTAACATCATATTATATGCTTTTAACAGAGTTGTTTCTCTCCTTTTCCAGTGAAGCCCAGAGTCAGGCTCCTTCAGAGGATACTACCAGGCTCTGCAGATGTTCTGTTGACCTGCCTGGCCACTGGTTTCTACCCTCGTCACATTAACCTGACCCTGCTCAGAGACGGCCAGCCTGTGTCTGACGACCAGATCACTGGGGGGGAGCTGCTACCTAATCATGATGAGACGTACCAGATGAGGAAGAGCCTGGAGGTCAGCGCAGAGGAACTACAGCATCACCACTACACCTGCACAACTGAACACCTCAGCCTGGACAACAAGCTGGACACTGATTTGGGTACGACAGGGGTTTTGAGATGACATTAGCTCCGTTAAAATGGTATTTTTTTTCAGTGCCTCTTGTCTCCATTGATCTAGGTATTGAATGGACTGGCTTGATAGGAATATGCTGTAAAGTGAGTTGAAAATGCTGATGTGCTTGTTGAGTGTCCTGATTTAATTTAATATGCTGTAAGGTGAGTTCAAGACTGCTGAGGGTCCTGATCAGAGGTGGGACCAAGTCACTGTTTGGCAAGTCACAAGTAAGTCCCAAGTCTTAGCAGTCAAGTCCAAGTCAAGTCCCAAGTAAATACAGAGAAGGGCAAGTCGAGTCCAAGTCCAAGTCACATCAAAGCCAAGTCGAGTCCAAGTCCAAGTCCCAATCTTTTTCAAGTCCTAAACAAGTCATCAGGTACTCTTCACTTAATAATGCCATTATTAGACTATCGATCATAATTTTAGCACTTACATCTAATCCACAGTATTTTTTTTATAAATACAGATTAAAACATGTTCAATGTTTCTGTCTTGCAATCTTTTACGACATGCGCATACCTGTGGAATATACACATGTGCATACCTAAGTAATCTGTACAAAACGTATAGCTACATGACACTCAGCACAGCTGCAAATATATATATTGTTTTTCCAAATTGCGGAGCCCACTGTAAGGATGAGTAATAATTTGACTGATGGCATTTCACTGCGCTATGCCACAGATTTGCCTGCAAACAATTATTATTATTATTATTATTATATTATTATTATCGGTATTATATTATTATTTGGCTGTCTGCCAGTGGCGACCCATAAGGGAAGCCAAGGTCAACACTTTTATATTATTTAAAAGATAATAATGACAGTCATTTTGTTTTAAAGTATTAATTTCTTAAGAAATACTACACATTTGATGCTGTTTATCTCATTTGTAAATGGTGCACGGTCACTTTAAGCCCATTGTGCCACTGTCCACACGTTCTCATAATGATCTTTTTTTACCAGCTCCATTCAGCCTATGGCTAGTCCACAAACTCAAACATTGTTTGTGTCACATGTATAGCACAATATTAACAATGATAAGCATGATATTAAGTTGGCAGAAACAGCTTTCATTCCTTTGGAAAGAGAAGCATGTATGACATGACGCTTGCTTGACATTTTCTGTTTGCAATTAAAAGTGAATTAGCCTATGAGCCTGGTAGCCAGTAGCCACCTAGCTACAGTAGCTGAGTGGAATGCGTTTCAATCTGCATATCATGTGCTTCATGTAAATAAATTATAGAATACTTCAAGACTCACCAGTTCCATTACACAAAGGCAAAGACAACTCTTCTTGTCCACTTTCCAAATCACAGTGAGTGCAGCTAGTATGTCATAGTGACCTGGATCTCATAGTTTATAACAGTAGGCTAGTGAGAACCGGATAAATTCGCAATCTCCTCTAATCTCGTATTTGTTGCCTTCACGATTTCCTTTTATATGTTTCTTATATTTAAAAGAAAATATCAATTATCATCAACAATGACAAGCCAGCTGGAACCTACTCGTTTTCTCTCCCTCTCGTGCGTGCTTAGATGCATTCTCAATTGAATGCAGTAGGCTAGCATAAGTTCAAGTTGGATCTTCATGGAGAGGTCTCGAAAAGTATCATCTTTATGTAACATGCTGTTGGTGCATTTTAACATTAAACGTTCTCTAACAAGAGTGCAAATCAGTTTTAGTCGCGGAGGGAAAGCGTCTCTGGGGTGACTGGTCCACGATCAGGAAATTTAGTTTTTGATTCGAGACATGTCAAGTCATCACAAGTCAAAGAGGCAAAGTCCGAGTCAAGTCTCGAGTGAATAGTATTCAAGTCCAAGTCGAGTCGCAAGTCATGCAGAATTTTATCAAGTCAAGTCTGAAGTCATTAAAATCATGACTCGAGTCTGACTAGAGTCCAAGTCATGTGACTCGAGTCCACATGTCTGGTCCTGATTATAGTGGATCCACTATCTTGAAATCTCCTGGCTTCTTATTATAACCTTTTCTTTTTACCTTTTCAAGAATGAATGCGACTCTAACCGCTTAACGTATAGACATGTTGAAATAACCGTTCTGAAGGTCTGGAGTGGGGCAAGAGAGTTATTATTTCAGATTTTTTAAAAAAGTTTATAGTTTTTGAGAAATAGGGGATTAAAAATTTTAAAAAGCTCATTTGAATGGCTGTGATGTCTAGGGTGACCAGACGTCCCGAAAAATTCGGGACAGTCCCGATATCCAAGCAGTTGTCCCGAATCCCGAATCCTGCCCTAATTGTCCCGAAAATTATACTCAATCAGAATACGGAGTAGTTATTTTCTGATAAACATTAAAAACTGTCCGTAAAGAGGTTGAGTCGACTGCATGCAGCCCCCGACGGCAGCTAAGTGTCTGGATGCAGCCCGGCTACTTTGTTTCTTTTTGACGTTCTATAATTCGGCGCGAATATGCACTGATTTCGCGAAGCCGAGGACATTGAATGTGCAGGCAGCGCAGCAGGCAAAGCCAGCGTGTGTGCAAAAAAAAATACGTCGGAAGTTTGGCCTAATGTCCATGTCGTTTTAACATAATCTATTCTTACTTAATGACCCATAATTTTGGCAAGGCTTGTTATTAGCGTTAGGCTATTAGGCTATCCTTATTCTGAAAGGTCTGATTTGCACTGTTACGCAGTCATTGTTTTTTGGGTTTTTTTCCACAATGACATTTTGAGTTCATGATTTCTCTGTTGTATTTTGAGGCAGACTTGATGTTTGAATAAAAATGTGTTTTGGTACAGGTTTGAAAATTCGCTGTAGGCCTACCACCCCCCCCCCCCCCCCACGCGAAAAAAAAAAAAGCGTCCCGAATTTCAGCCAATCTCATCTGGTCACCCTAGTGATGTCATAATGGCCTAAAGCCAGCTGCGCTCGTTAAGCTCCCAGAGTAGTTCCCGGGCTAATTAGAACACTGGCACAGGTGTCACCTGTGAATCCAACTGTCTCAGCTTCTAATGCATACAATCTGGCACTCCCTAAAACTACACATCGCCTTTAAGTGTTTCCCGTGTGTCAAAATAAAAGTCACAGCCATATCTCATGCTTTGCGCATTGTATCTCCAGAAAGGCTTGACGCATATGCTTCAAATTTGGTACAAGTGTTTGTATGGACTCAAAGATGAAGTGAGTTGATGTTGGAGGTCAAAGGTCAAGTCCATGAATACTCTGAGCCCGATATCTCAAGAATACCTTGACATACATGTCTGAAATTTGGTATGAGTGTTTGTATGGACTCAAAGATGAAGTGAATTGATGTTGGAGGTCAAAGGTCAAATATCAAGGTCAAAAACACCTTGAGTGTTATATCTCAAGAACGCCTTGACACAGGTTTTTTGGTACAAGGGTTTGTATGAACTCAAAGATTAAGTGATTCAATGTTTTTTTTCCAGGAATCTCCCCACCAACATTAAGCCAGCAGCTTTCCATCCACTATTGTAATTCCGCTGGCATTACATTTCTAGTTTAATTTAATATGCTGTAAAGTGAGTTCAAGACTGTTGAGTTTGATTTGCTTTTTTGGCAGAGGGTGATTGGGACTCGGAATCTACGGCCATCTCGTCCTCTTCACTGGTGGCTATAGCTGCGTTGGCTGTGTGCTGCCTGGTTGGGCCCTTTATCCTGGTCTTTATCAGCTGGAAGAGGAAGCGTGCAGGTAAAACAGCTGTGATTGTAAAGTAGCCATCACATGTTTTAGTCTCTCAAAGAAAATCTCACAACAATGTCTAGGCGGGGTCATATAATCATTGCTAGATGTTGGTTATGTTGGAGGTCATAATCATTGCTAGGTGCTGGTTATGTTGTACTGTAGGTCATACCCTGTCTGAAGTTTTTGTTGTGCAGATTGTTCACTGCTAAACTGTAGCAGGTCATATAGGTACAATACATTGCCCACTCCACTCAACTAACAGGCTATTGTGCCATCTTGTCTTGACTGGTGCCATTACAGAATGTTTGGAAACTTAATATCAAGTTTTTCTTCCTCTGATATGGGAGCAAATATATTACATAATAATTTTAGTGGATGGAATCCACTATCTTGAAATCTCCTGGCTTCTTCTTATTATAACCTTTTTTTTTTTACCTTTTCAAGAATGAATGCGACTCTAACTGCTTAACGCACAGACATGTTGAAATAACCGCTCTGAAGGTCTGGAATGGGGCATGAGAGTTAATATGTCAGATTTTTAAAAAGTTTATACTTTTTGAGAAATAGGGGATTAAAAATGTTAAAAAGCTAATTTTTCCCCCATAGACTTGAATGGCTGTGATGACATAATGGGCTAAAGCCAGCTGCGCTTGTTAAGCTCCCAGAGTAGTTCCCGGGCTAATCAGAACACTGGCACAGGTGTCACCTGTGAATCCAACTGTCTCAGCTTCTAATGCATACAATCTGGCGCTCCCTAAAACTACACATCCTGTTAAAGTGTTTCCCGTGTGTCAAAATAAAAGTCACAGCCATATCTCATGCTTTGCGCATTATATTTCCAGAACGGCTTGACGCATATGCTTCAAATTTGGTACAAATGTTTGTATGGACTCAAAGATGATGGGGGTTGATGTTGAAGGTCAAAGGTCAAAGGTCAAGTCCATGAATACTCTGAGTGCGATATCTCAAGAATGCCTTGACATACATGCCTGAAATTTGGTATGAGTGTTTGTATGGACTCAACTCAATGATGAAGTGAATTGACGTTGGAAGTCAAAGGTCAAATGTCTCGGTCAAAAACACCTTGAGTGTTATATCTCAAGAACGCCTTGACACACAAGGTTTTTTGGTACGAGGGTTTGTATGAACTCAAAGATTAAGTGATTCAATGTTTTTTTTCCAGGAATCTCCCCACCAACATTAAGCCAGCAGCTTTCCATCCACTATTGTAATTCCTCTGGCATTACATTTCTAGTTTACCTGTAAACCACAGTCTGCAACTGCATAGGAATGTATAGGCTAATATGTACGGAATGTATAGGCTAATATGTACGGAATGTATAGGCTTATATGTACGGAATGTATAGGCTAATATTTACGTGTCACTGTCTGTGTCCCTCCCTCATATAGTCGTTAAGATGCTGTGTTCAGTATCCTACAGCAACATATCTCTTTTCTGACTGGAATGTGTCTCTGTGTTACAGCTAAGGGCTCCAAGTCTTCTCTGTCGAGTAGCTGCTCAGCTGCCTCAAGTGAGTATGCCAGAGAGGGACAACACACTGCAGTCGTGAAATCAATTCAAACACACACTTCAGCTGATGTCCTGTACACACACTTCAGCTGATGTTCAGGTGGTGCCCTGTACACACACTTCAGCTGATGTTAACTTTCACTGTTTATCAGGCGGTGCCCTTTGGTTCAGTGTGTGTTTATCATTCTGCCCTCAATATCTGACATTCTCAGATCTCTTGGTTTTCATGTTCTGAGAATCTGTGTAGCAGATTTCGGGTTGAGAAGAAGAGTTTGAGTTTGTTTTCTAAGTAAGAGTTTTAGTTTGAGTAACTACAATACTTCAGTGTTGTTCAATGAATTAAGCCAAAAACAAAGTTTTAAACCATGACATGACAAGGTCACTGCTGCTCTAACATTTAGTGCATTTTACAGATACGTTGGCAAAACAAAGTTTTAAACCATGACAAGGTCACTGCGGTTCTAACTGGACTGGTGGTCTTTTACAGGTGCAGATGATTCTGAGAAGATGGAAGTCACCACACCATTAAAAAGAGAGGACACTGCTATGACTTCACCACACCATTAACAAGAGAGGACACTGCTATGACTTCACCACATCATTAACAAGAGAGGACACTGCTATGACTTCACCACACCATTAAAAAGAGAGGACACTGCTATGACTTCACCACACCATTAAAAAGAGAGGACACTGCTATGACTTCACCACACCATTACCATTAAAAAGAGAGGACACACCACCATTAGAGCCATTAGAGCGAAATTCATCTTTAGAAAGAGAGGACACTGCTATGACTTCAGCTGTGGAATCCAATGAGAATTCTGAAATTCTGAGTGAAATTGTGTAGTTGAAATGGATGATGGTGTTTGTTTAAATGTTCTCCCTGTTTGCAGCTCTGGCTCCACCTGCTGTCTGATCAACGTATGACAGCGTTACTCAGTGCTGTGTGTCCTCTCTGTTCCCATGGTGACATACGGAACACCTACACACAGCCACTGGGCTGCATTCTGAAGGGCATAGTCAGAGTTCAGATGCTGTTTTATAATGTGAAATATTTGTGCATTTGAAAATTGAGAAGATTTGCATGAAGCATATGAAGAACAATTCTAATGATTTGGACGTCATGTTTCAGAAAAATGAGTCTCATTGTGTGGGAACAATTTACATAAATGATTTACCTGGATGCAGTACTTAAGCTACTGAATATTGTAAACAGAGGTATTTTATTTTCTGTTCAAAAAAAAAATTATTGTTTTTTTAAATATTTTTCGATGTCACATAATGTATATATGTGTGTAAATTGTGATGCACAGAGTGTGCACATGTGCAGCTGCAATATCATGTTTATTGTTTTACACGGCTTACACTGTTTGTTTTATTTTCTTCACAAATAGACTTCACAAATCCATTATGGGTAATAGGATTAATTAATAGGATAGTAAGTGCATGTTGTGTGTGATGTCTGTATGCTACTGAGACATAGAATTTCCCCTTGGGGATCAATAAAGTATCTATCTATCTAGGATAACTTGTACTGACATCAAGATGTTGATAATATTGGCACTGATAAATAAAGGCTGTTTCTCAAAGCTGAGGATTCGTGCTTAGTAGAACAAGCCCTGCTGAGTCAAATCCTTCACAGACGAGGCAAGGCTGCATCTTAGCGTTCGGAAAACACACAATGGAACAGACTGAGTGTGCAGGAAGCTGCAGCTGTGCGTCATTAAAAATATATTTTCTTTTTGAAAAACAATGAATGCACCAGTCATTCTCCCACGTGTATGAATTAAATTATACATGTTTGATTAATGTACCAATATAACCCATAGAGCAGCAACTATTAAGCAAAATCGCAAAGAGAAAAGTGTAATAATTAGCTCGCAAAACTGCTCATTAGAAAATGTTTAAATACCCTTCCTAAATGCCTTATTTACACAATTACGGTGTGAGAGTTCAAAGTTGAGCTCATATTTCGTTTAGGTTACTTTACATAGTGACAATAACACACTGTTTACATTTAAATACATGAACTGCCTTGTTTAGTACAGATTTTAAATCTTCCATATGCCATAAGCATATGCTCTATGCTGTGGTGTACTAGGGAGGCAGCATCCTCCTCTATGCTGTGGTGTACTAGGGAGGCAGCATCCTCCTCTATGCTGTGGTGTACTAGGAGGCATCCTCCTCTATGCTGTAGTGTACTAGGCAGCATCCTTCTCTATGCTGTTGTGTACTAGGGAGGCAGCATCCTCCTCTATGCTGTTGTGTACTAGGGAGCATCCTCTATGCTGTGGTGTACTAGGCAGCATCCTCCTCTATGCTGTGGTGTACTAGGGAGGCAGCATCCTCCTCTATGCTGTGGTGTACTAGGCAGCATCCTTCTCTATACTGTGGTGTACCAGGGAGCATCCTCCTCTATGCTGTGGTGTTCTAGGGAGGCAGCATCCTCCTCTATGCTGTGGTGTACTAGACAGCATCCTCCTCTATGCTGTGGTGTACTAGGGAGCATCCTGCTCTATGCTGTGGTGTACTAGGGAGGCAGCATCCTCCTCTATGCTGTGGTGTACTAGGAGGCATCCTCCTCTATGCTGTAGTGTACTAGGCAGCATCCTTCTCTATGCTGTTCTGTACTAGGGAGGCAGCATCCTCCTCTATGCTGTAGTGTACTAGGCAGCATCCTCCTCTATGCTGAGGTGTACTAGGGAGCATCCTCCTCTATGCTGTGGTTTACTAGGGAGGCATCCTCCTCTATGCTGTGGTGTACTAGGGAGGCAGCATCCTCCTCTATGCTGTAGTGTACTAGGTAGCATCCTCTATGCTGTGGTGTACTAGGGAGGCAGCATTCTCCTCTATGTTGTAGTGTACTAGGCAGCATCCTCCTCTATGCTGTGGTGTACTAGGCAGCATCCTCCTCTATGCTGTGGTGTACTAGGGAGGCAGCATCCTCCTCTATGCTGTGATGGGAGCATCCTCCTCTATGCTGTGGTGTACTAGGGAGGCAGCATCCTCCTCTATGCTGTAGTGTACTAGACAGCATCCTCCTCTATGCTGTAGTGTACTAGACAGCATCCTCCTCTATGCTGTGGTGTACTAGACAGCATCCTCCTCTATGCTGTGGTGTACCAGGGAGCATCCTCCTCTATGCTGTGGTGTACTAGGGAGGCAGCATCCTCCTCTATGCTGTAGTGTACTAGGTAGCATCCTTTATGCTGTGGTGTACTAGACAGCATCCTCCTCTATGCTGTGGTGTACCAGGGAGCATCCTCCTCTATGCTGTGGTGTACTAGGGAGGCAGCCTCCTCCTCTATGCTGTAGTGTACTAGGTAGCATCCTTTATGCTGTGGTGTACTAGGGAGGGAGCATCCTCCTCTATGCTGTGGTGTACTAGGGAGCATCCTCCTCTATGCTGTGGTGTACTAGGGAGGCAGCATCCTCCTCTATGCTGTTGTGTACTAGGGAGCATCCTCCTCTATGCTGTGGTGTACTAGGCATCCTCCTCTATGCTGTGGTGTACTAGGGAGGCAGCACTTTATGTTATTAATTGCCACACCCCTGGGCGCATTGTTTAATAAAAGTGAAGTGTAAGTGTAAGATAGGAAAAAGCTTTGCGCCGGGATAATAATACGCTTTGAGCTAGGTTTCTGATTGTGAAAATAGGGCCCTTTGCCATTAAGCTATGCAGCTGGCGTTATGCCTAACCTATATTGTAGTAGTGACTGATTTCATCATTCAGCTGGTGAGGTCTGTTGCTATATCTAGCTTTTATGGGAGGAACGACGTCAGCACTAGCTCCACTATGCTACAGAGAAAAGATTAGCTAGCTAGTAGTGGCATGGTAGGTTAATGTGAAGTGTTAACATTTGACAAAGACAGACAACTTTTTAGAACATTTAGATGTAGCTAGCTGGAAACTGAACTTGATTGAAAGACAATACATGGCATCGTTTTAATCTACAAATCATTTTTCATGTTGAACTCTAGCACTAGGGAGGGAGATGAGGATATTTGGTATAGCAAGCTTTTAAGGTGTAAGTTCAGTGTAAATTGACCCATAGCCCTGTTGAATAAGCTCACCACATGCAGCCCATCGGAAAAAGAATTAGATAATTTGGGACAACGTAGGCCAAGTTATGGACAGGCAGCTTCAAGCAAACCCATGGGGGCATCAAAACTGAAACATTCTTTTTCCTATGGGCTGCATGTGATGAGCTTGAACAACAGGACTATGGGTCAACTTACACTTTAACACTGTGGGCCAGATGTACGTACATTTGTGAATGTAACGTTATCAGTGCTGTGGACAAACCGCAGATAGCGAACGCTGTGATACCCAAGTGTACGTGCGCTGTAAAACCTAGGAAGTTAACTTAACTCAAATTATTTGAGGAAACCGGATGCCTTGAACCATTTGAGTTTGGTAACTCGTTTAAAATAAGTGTAAATAAGTCATTCAACTGAGTTATGAGTACATGTGTATTTTGTGTTGGGATAACTTACAGGAGTCAAGTAAACTATACTAATTGTATTCACCTAATTTCAACTCGAGTGAAATATTTGCTTTCCACTCATTTCAATTAAGTAATTATGACAAGTAAGAATTACATAAGAATGACAGAAATTAACTATCTGAACACTACCTTTTCTGTTTGAGCAGTGGCTAATATCAATAGAGTGAATGTACTACTCAATCCATTTAACAAAACTGATTGCCTTAAACCATTTAATTTACTGTAACTCATAAAAAATATGTATCAGGAGACGGAAATATATTAAATCCATTTATTATTTGGATAATTTGCAATACAAAAACACAGTTGATGACAGATTCTGTATTTAACAACATTTTACATTTTCAATAAAAACAAATCACAAGTTGTTTGTTAGTAAAAGGGTTTCTTTACTCAGAATGAGGTAGGGATACAAGTGAACAGAACAAAAAAGAAGTGCAACTTTGTCTGCATCCTCCTTTGAGTGAGTGAATGAGAGTGTGTGTGCACACGCATGATGTCCTGTGTGTGTGTGTGTGTGTGTGCGCATGTGTGTGTACACGCATGTCGTCCTGTGTGTGTGTGCGCGCATGATGTCCAGTGTGTGTGCGCATGATGTCCAGTGTGTGTGTACACGCATGTCGTCCTGTGTGTGTGTACACTCATGATGTCCTGTGTGTTTGTGTGTGTGTGTGTGTGTGTGTACATGCATGTCATCCAGTGTGTGTGTGCGTGCGTGCGAATGATGTCGTGTGTGTGCGCGTGCGTGTGCATGATGTCCTGTGTGTGTGTGTGTGCGCATGATGTCCTGTGTGTGTGTGTGCGCATGTCCTGTTGAGCATAGAAAGGAACAAGACCTGGTGTGTCCTCATCTGTGATTGCCAACAGCGCGACTGCTCCTCCTTGGTTCTCATTAAAGTCTTCTTCCTGAAAATGTTGCAAATACACATGTTGTACATAATTATCAAATACACTATTATTCATAGAAGTGTGAATGTGTGTGTGTGAGAATGAATTTGTATGTGAGAGGAAGTAGTGTCTGTCTAACGGTTCCTACACACAGTTGCGTTCCGTCAACGCATGCCAGCGGGTGTTCCCGACGGTAGCTATGCAAATGACTTGAAGTATAACCGTAATTTGATTGGTTGGTGCTGTCAGTCGATTGGCTTGATTGGCCGGTGCAGCAACAGCTGAACTTCTCAACGCGAGCGGCGGGAGAAATGCGACTCAACGGACCCACAATTCAGTTCGGCTGACGGGAGCCCATATAAAGTGAATGGGATGCGTCTCCAGCAACGCAACGCACGCAGCTGTGTGTAGGAGCCGTAAGTTTATGTGTGTACATGAGACACTGTACGTGTGAGTGTTATGTTGTTTTGGAAGAGTGGCAGGAAAGGAATGCACAGGTGAAAATTAGTGGAAAGCAAGTGAGGTCTGAGGCCTTTGTAAAATCAGAGCTGAGGGATATAGGCAACTTCTGAATATCTCGGAAGAATCTTCCCGCATGTAGAGTGACACGAATAGTACTGCTGTTCTTGCTGCCTGAATATCATTTTTATCCTGTTGGACAGAAAGGTTATTTTGTGAATTTGCACACAGTATGTAGTACATAAAATAGAACAGTGTAGATTAGTGCATACATATTCCATAAATTACAATTAAGTATGGGAAAGAGACATAAGAGAGAGGATGAGAGGGAAAACAATGTTTCTGTATCAGATAGACATATAGAGAGATCTAGTGATGGGAGAGAAAAGAAGATGTTGTTTAAGATGGATGAACAGATAGATATAGGAGAGAGGAGAAAGAAGGAAAGACGTTTCTGATGGAGAAAGACAGATGTAAATGTTTCTACTAGATGGATAGATAAATGTATAGCAGCTAGATGGGAGAGAGAACAGAAGGGGGAGAAAGAAGCTTCTGTATCACAGAGATATATAGAGTACGAGTGATGGAGAGAAAGGAAGATGTTTAGGTTAGATAGCTAATTAAAAGTATCTGCATAACAGTACAGTACAACCTACCATTCATCAACCCTTGCATAATGTTTACCTCCATACTGTAGTCAGACAGAAGTTCAGCAACCGCGAGACCGTTTCTGCTTTAACAGCCGTGGTGTATGTTTATCCAGCGACCCAAAAAACGAGAATGCCAGGTTCTGGTTGGTGATGCGATGAAACTCCTTGTATAGCTATGTAAAAACAACAAACATCAAACAGATTAGACAACAATTCCAATAATTCATGACTATAATTCTAACAGATCATCAGCTCTTCACTTACTTGGGCCTCACTAAAGAGGGCAAATGTGAAAATAAAAAATATTTAGTAATTGTTCTAATGTATAATGTTCTAATGTTTGACTATATAAATGTTCGCAATCTACCAAGCTAAGCGCTAGCCGAAGGTTGGCTCAACATGTGGCTTGCCCATTAGCTCAAGTTCATGTTGAGTGCTGGTTGCCAGCAACACGTGTCGAGTAGAAGCTAGCTTCTACAAGGAAAAGTTAGCCTCCCTGTTCCCTCCACTTTCACGCTGTGCCTAACGTTAACACGCTTTTCCAAAATAAGTGTAAACTACGGTCTCTGGGGGCTTATCGCTTAATTCATACACTAACAGGTTCGCCTGCTTATTATATGTTTTGTTATTCAACAGCGGGGGGTTTTTCCGTCGTGTTTGACTATATTAACGTTAACGTTAGCAATCTAGCTTCTACTAAGCTAAGCACTACTAGCAGAAGGTAGGCACAGCCATATTCATATATGCAGGAGTAGGCCTGTATTAAATATTAAACTCAATTCATACAAATGCATTATATGCAGGAGTAGGCCTGTATTAAATATTAAACTCAATACATACAAATGCATTATATGCAGGAGTAGGCCTGTATTAAATATATATCTCAATACATACAAATGCATTATATGCAGGAGTAGGCCTGTATTAAATATTAAACTCAATACATACACATGCATTATATGCAGGAGTAGGCCTGTATTCAATCTTAACCTCATACATCAAAAATACATACAAATGCTTTGATAAGACAACTTGATTGTGTCTTTATTGAATCTGAGAAAGATAATTTCTACAAGTTGCTGAAACTTGAAATGAAACTTTTCCTGCAAAGAGAACCTCAGCCCCCCTGCTGGAACCTCATGCCACACCTTTGCCACCCCAAGATAAAATCTCTAGATCCACCACTGACTTTTTGATGACTTGACCTCAAGTTTCTCTCTAAATCCCGCTGCGACTACACATTCTTTATCTCTAGGCGCCTGCGAACACAGCTCCTGATGCTTTATTTTCTGCTAGTGAGGAAAAAATTGGACCAGAGTCTGGCCGGCTGCTTTATTGCAGCGCGTTCTGATTGGACCAGAGTCTGGCCGGCTGCTTTAATGCAGCGCGTTCTGATTGGACCAGAGTCTGGCCGGCTGCTTTAATGCAGCGCGTTCTGATTGGACCAGAGTCTGGCCGGCTGCTTAAATGCAGCGCGTTCTGATTGTGCTCTTGACTGTCTCTCTCCTGCACCTGTCAAACACAATATCAATTCTTTGATATTTTGAACACAGTTCCAACGCTATTTTCACAAATGTGTTGGCTAGATCTCCAAAGGTCACAGCACCATCAGGCTTTCAGAGAGCTACAACCCAATGCTTGCCCATCAATGATGAGGCAAGATGAAGTGTCATGAAGCTGAATGGTCTTCTGTTATTACATCAACAAGTACAGACTTGTTTCACGTGCAACGTGTGCCATTCATTGTGGCAAGGGATACAGGGACTGGAAGAAGCTCATGCTTGAGAACAGATGGCAGATCGATCAACTGACCTGCCTCATAAGCAGTAATTAGACGTCTGTCTGCCTTCAGAACCCGATCAAGGGTACAACCAGAATGCAGCACAGTAAAGCAGCTCGGCCTGTCAGACTGGTTGTGGAAGGTGGTGATGTACCTCTTCCAGTTCTGGTCCAATTCTGTGTCACTAGCAGAAAAAGCAGAACCGACACATGTCTTATCAGAAGAATAGTGTTAGGAGTAGGCCTGTATTAAATATTAAACTCAATACATACAAATGCATTATATGCAGGAGTAGGCCTGTATTAAATATTAAACTCAATACATACACATGCATTATATGCAGGAGTAGGCCTGTATTCAATCTTAACCTCATACATCAAAAATACATACAAATGCTTTGATAAGACAACTTGATTGTGTCTTTATTGAATCTGAGAAAGATAATTTCTACAAGTTGCTGAAACTTGAAATGAAACTTTTCCTGCAAAGAGAACCTCAGCCCCCCTGCTGGAACCTCATGCCACACCTTTGCCACCCCAAGATAAAATCTCTAGATCCACCACTGACTTTTTGATGACTTGACCTCAAGTTTCTCTCTAAATCCCGCTGCGACTACACATTCTTTATCTCTAGGCGCCTGCGAACACAGCTCCTGATGCTTTATTTTCTGCTAGTGAGGAAAAAATTGGACCAGAGTCTGGCCGGCTGCTTTATTGCAGCGCGTTCTGATTGGACCAGAGTCTGGCCGGCTGCTTTAATGCAGCGCGTTCTGATTGGACCAGAGTCTGGCCGGCTGCTTTAATGCAGCGCGTTCTGATTGGACCAGAGTCTGGCCGGCTGCTTAAATGCAGCGCGTTCTGATTGTGCTCTTGACTGTCTCTCTCCTGCACCTGTCAAACACAATATCAATTCTTTGATATTTTGAACACAGTTCCAACGCTATTTTCACAAATGTGTTGGCTAGATCTCCAAAGGTCACAGCACCATCAGGCTTTCAGAGAGCTACAACCCAATGCTTGCCCATCAATGATGAGGCAAGATGAAGTGTCATGAAGCTGAATGGTCTTCTGTTATTACATCAACAAGTACAGACTTGTTTCACGTGCAACGTGTGCCATTCATTGTGGCAAGGGATACAGGGACTGGAAGAAGCTCATGCTTGAGAACAGATGGCAGATCAACTGACCTGCCTCATAAGCAGTAATTAGACGTCTGTCTGCCTTCAGAACCCGATCAAGGGTACAACCAGAATGCAGCACAGTAAAGCAGCTCGGCCTGTCAGACTGGTTGTGGAAGGTGGTGATGTACCTCTTCCAGTTCTGGTCCAATTCTGTGTCACTAGCAGAAAAAGCAGAACCGACACATGTCTTATCAGAAGAATAGTGTTAGCAGGCGCCTTAGGATAAAGAAATTGTAGTCGCAGCGGTATATAGAGAGGAACTTGAGGTCAAGTAATCAAAAAGTTCAACTGATTTGGCTCCCCTGAAATCCACACATGAGGAAGCAGACACAAGTAATCAAAAAGTAAAACTGATTTGGCTCCCCTAAAATCCACACACGAGGAAGACACAAGATTGGTTCTGCATGCCACTCACAGTCAGTTTAATACTGTTATTGTGTCTTTTTTTCTTTATTTAAGTATATTTTTTGGCCTTTTTATACCTTTAATGATAGGACAGTGGAGAGTGACAGGAAGTGAGTGGGAGAGAGAGCAGGGGTGGGATCCAGAAAGGACCACGGGGCGGGAATCAAACCCGGGTCGCCGGCGTACGGTGCCCCAGCCAGTTGCGCCACAGCTGGGGCCTGTTATTGTGTCTTTTAGGGATACTGATGCTCTCCTGCTTTTGGTATCTCACTTTCAACATATGCAATGTAAGCATCTCTGGATGATGTCGGGCACATCTAGAAAATGGCGGTATATACAGTTTTCAACAAACTACCAAGAGGCTCAGCAGCATCCTTGCTAGCATTTCATGCATTGGGTGTGACACCACCTCTTACATTGAAAATCACACCAAACAATCATCATGGAAGGTCTTTGAAAAGCACCATGAATTGCTGAAGATTGCTCCCTTTAAAAAAATATTTTACTGGTTTCAACTTGTGAGCCTGGTCAGGTATAAGGCCATGATTTTGGGATTGTGTGATTTTCTAAATCATACCCATCTTGATTTGATTATCAAAGCATCAATCATTCATTTGCTTTCACCTCCAAAGCGTAACAACCACAGTCATTTGTCATTTCTTCCAACTGTAGCGATGCATTGAACTAACTTGAACACAAATAGATGAGTGTATCTGGGGCCAAGGGGAGTCAGTGATGTGGGGCATAGGTGGAGTGCCGTTATACAGTCAAATAAAGACAAGAGACTCCATAAAGTACTCCTGATCTGTCTCTGGTTTTGAAATCATTTCATCTGGTTTTGTCTGATCATCTGTGGACTTTCTGTGTCCATGCTGATGCCACTTCTTATGAGAGAGCATGTTGTGGCCTGTATGAATGAAAAAATAAATCAAATCCTGAGACAGGTGGAATACTTCATTATAAAGTACAAACATATGAAGCACACTCAAAAGGAGCATAAACCCTTTAGATTAGATTAGATTAGATTAGATTAAACTTTTATTGTCATTGTGCAGAGTACAAGTACAAAGACAACGAAATGCAGTTTGCGTCTAACCAGAAGTGCAAAAAAAAGCTGAAAAGTGCAATGTGATCAACAAAGTATAGACAGGTGGTGCATCGACAGGTAGTGCATAGGCAGGTCAGGCAAGGAGGCCTTTACTAGTCTAGGTTGGGTTTTCTGTGACTAGTCTAGGTTGGGTTTTCTGTAAAACACAAACAGTGTCAGAGTCTGTATTTCTCTTTTTACTCAATCACACAGTAGCGTATGGCTGTTCATCTCAGAAGTGGTAACAGTGATAACATAATCATGCTTTGGGGTTTTTAATCTTGAAAATGTGTGATAAAGATCTATGGCACCAGGAAGGCAGAACCCACACAAATAAATTCACATTTGGCCAAGAGGGCGTGAAGATGAGAAGGAGAAACCCCAGCAGCGTGTTGAGTCTTGAAGCTGTTTCAGTCTTTTGTTTTCACTGACAAGTGGAGCTATTGCAGGTTTCAGCAGGTACATACACGTACACACACATACTCCCACACACTCCCACACACAGCACACACACACACACAGCACACACACACACACCCAGTGCTCATCACACTGTATCAGCATGCAAACAATTCAGAGTCTCACTTTCCTCTTCACAGTTGTGTCAACTGTCAACTCAGGTACCGTGCTATTTCCAGCATTTTCATTTACCAGCATATTCTGTATATATCATTTACTTGATAGCGAATACTTTAGGTTATTTGATATCAAGCCACTGTGACTTAACAACATTGCTGAACATAGAGTCGGCTTCTTCCTCATTTTGCAGTTAGTCACATACGGTGTCAGAAGTTATGGTGACACTTTACTTTATGTTTCTATATAACCCTCTACTGCATGGTGTTGCCATATGGAAACAGTTAATATATCTTATAATCTCATCATTTTGGTATGAAAAATTAAGCGTTAGGTCACATGACTAGGATATGTTGTTAGTACTTCACATTTCTACAGAAACATACCTCTGTGACCACCACCACCTGTCCGCTACCTGTCAACGGTCAAAATTCAGAATTTAGGCATTATTTCTTTGAGAGAAAAATTTGAAACATTATCTGGACTATGTAAACATAAACAATTTATAATTTAAACAAGTTTATATGTAATGAGTTTTTTGTAAATTGGCAAAATATAATTGTTGCCATATGGCAACAGCATGCAAATATGGAACCTATTTATGCCCATGCAACTGAATGATAGGATTACCATAGGATTACATAGCACTAGGATACTCTAGGAATATATTTAACTTTTGACAATATTTTAAAGTAAAAAAAGCATTATTTACACGTTTATTTGTAATTTCAGACATATTGGAGTTATACTGTATAGGATATCATAAATGTTTACCAATTTGCAACTTATCTGTGGAATAAGGTCCAGATATTATAGTGACTGGAGCGGTAAGATGTATCTTTATTGTTCACTATACAGTCAACTAGACATGCTTTTTTCATCATTTCTGTTGGCTCTTCCACCAATGAAGTGGCATGACTTTACAGGCCAGGAGAAGTGTATCAGAGGGATATGTGAAGGATATCTCTGTGTGTACGGCATGGATTTGCACGCTTTCTGAAGGGGAGGGCTCTGTGACTGTGTGGTCTCAGTGCAGTTGAACATGTCCTCTGACTGCAATAGAACCCTATGAACATGGGAAATGAAAGTCATCATAATGAAACATAGTCATCTAAATGATGACTTTATTTAACATAAACTTTGGTTTTGATCAAAACAATTGCTTTATGTCCCTATAGGAAGGTTATTTCTCTTTCAAGGCGGACCACACTATGACAATTTTACTATGATATCATCACTTTATAGCCCCAAATACAGTTGAGTTTGTATTGTGTTGTGTGTGAAACTAGATGTACCAGAGCATAACTAAGTCAAGCTTCATTTAGTTCATATTTGAAAAGACTTGTAATTAAAAAAGATATGTTTTTAAAGAAAAAAATGAATTTTACAGCATTTCCACAGTTGCGGACTGTTTTATTTTTTTTATATATTCTTTTGATCCCGTGAGGGAAATTTGGTCTCTGCATTTATCCCAATCCGTGAATTAGTGAAAACACACTCAGCACACAGTGAACACACAGTGAGGTGAAGCACACACTAATCGGCGCAGTGAGCTGCCTGCAACAACAGCGGCGCTCAGGGAGCAGTGAGGGGTTAGGTGCCTTGCTCAAGTGCACTTCAGCCGTGCCTACTGGTCGGGGTTCGAACCGGCAACCCTCCGGTTACAAGTCCGAAGCGCTAACCAGTGGGCCACGGCTGCCCCCAAAGCCATATGGCAACAATTTACCAACTACCCCCCCTTTTTTTATTTATTCAGATTTCTATTATTATGACCGCCGCTAGCGAAGCTAGCGGCGGTCATATAGGGATTGTCAAAGTGTTTTTTTTTTTTTTTTTTCCCGTCATCTACTTCCTGAATTTTTGGTCAACGATACCCGGGACACCGAAACACCGGGGCACATGAAATTTGGTGGGTATGTAGCCCCACTAGACTTTTACGGCAAAATTGTTGGAAGTTAAAAGTGGGTTGGAAAAACAGTGGACGCTTCCTAAGGACTGTAGTTTACCGCAGAGAACGTCTAATAAGGATAGGACAATTTCCACATGAAATGTAATTCCCATTTCTTCTTGAAGCCGAAATAAATCTGAGAATGTTTATCGGACATGCTTGGTTTTTACTGCAGGTAGGCTACGTTAATCTTATACAAGTTATATCCTAGGACGTAGGTAAAATAATGTTAGGCTACCGTTAGCATTGGTTGAGTGATGGAGGCCAATTTGATTATTGATGTATTTGTAGAAAACCATAAAGGTTATAGGCTACCAAGCAAATTGATAACAGCACTAATTGTATCTTTCGACTTTCACCTTGTTTGCTTATGACCATAACCTAGGCTACTAACAGGAGCTAAGTGAGTTAGCCACAACACGTTCGCTACGTGATGGTTTTCTAATGGAAAAAATTGATGCATCCTAAACACCGAGCTGGGACATTTCTGCTCAAAGTCTCAAAAAGCATCTGAGTCAACACCCATATAGGCTACTTCAATCCTCTATTTTCAAAGGTGATTCAAGTAAGGAAGAGCATGGCCCAAAGTAAAGTAACTAGGACTGAAACAACATATATTCGTCAAAGTGAATAATTTGTATCAACTCGCCGCAATGTAGATTTATTAACCCGTGATGATCTACATCTCCATTTAAACCAAATGTTTTAGAGCGCACGTTGAGAGATGTATCCAGGACAGGGCTGTACCTACACATATTTGTTGCACGTGCTACAAAAATCATTCTTTGCGATGGATGATTTAGTATCAACGTTACACCGGTCCAATACAGTTTTGCCTATGGCTATACCGTGAGACGGAGATGCTTTTTGTTTGTTCGAAGTGCGTGTTTAGGGTGTGAGAGGCGAGTCGATGTGCTTTGATTCCAGCTTGGTAGTTGTAGCCTATGCGATTAAAAAACACGTGTGTGTGAAGTATCCAAACAATGATAACGCTTTCATTATGGCTGCTTTAGCCACAGACCTTGAGCTACTGTACAGTGGGTTGGGTTCTATTTAGAAGTGTCCACTTCATTCGCGCTTTCCGTGATTAACACAGCTGCGTGAAATGTACTACTGTCATGCAAAACTTTTTGCCAAGAGGTGGCAGCTTAAGTCCCCTACTGAAAAAACCAGCCTGACCAGCTAAAGGTGGTTTGCTGGTTGACCAGCTTGTTTGACCACCCTATGATGGTTGACCAGCTAGACCAGCAAATCTCTTGCGAAAACATACCTTCAGCTGGTTTACCCACCTAACGATGGTAATTCAGCTGGTTTTGCTTGTCGTACCACCTCAAGCTGGTCATTTTAGCTGGTGTTGCTGGTCTACACTGCTGGTTTAACTGGTCGTGCCAGCTTATGTTGGTCAAACCAGCATGACCATCTTACACCAACAATGTCAAGCTTGGCAGGCTGGTCACCAGCATGACCATCTTGCACCAGCTGTATCCCACAAGACAGGCTGGTCAAACCAGCATGACCAGCTTCCTCAGATGGTCACGCCAGCATATCCAGCTGGTGGCCCAACCAGCTACACCAGCAAAGACCAGCAAGAGCTGGAAGAAAACCAGCAAAGACCAGCTAAAACCAGCTAAAACCAGCTACCAGCATAAGCTGGTTTCTAGCTGTTTTTTTCTGCAGGGTCCGCTTGATACTGTAAGCCATTGGTTCCCAAAGGAGATTTTATTTGGGTCGCCAGCAGTGACCATTTATGTTGTGTAATAGGCCTAGCATAGGGCCTACCTTATATAGCTTATATAGTTTGTTAACAGTCACGGTTTTGTCATAACTCCTCTATGCAGTTTTGCATTTAGAATAGCTCTGAAACCGGGGGGCGAACACGTCGCAGGGGGGGCGCCAGTGCGTGGATATCTCAATCGCAAAATTAAACAATATTTCTATCGGGCGCCTACCATGGACTAGGCTGGGTGAACTCAGCCTGATCTGTCGGCGATTTCTTTTTCGATTTCTTAAAAGATTGAGCTTGGTCTGGCGAAAGCCAGACTAACCATGGACCTAATAGTTGCAAAATGCAAGGGAACATGAATCAGCTTATTATTTGCACGAACAATAACGGACTGTAGCTCTTCAACTTGGCCCGTTAAAATGTGTATGAACAGTCTAGCAACGCATTTCATGAAGGCCCTTGACATGTCAGTTATTTGCACCACTGGGTAAAACTGCATTTTGTTTTAGACTACTGGTATTTAATTTGTGCATTGACAATAAAGCTGAATATCATATGAACTAGATGACTAAACTTATGCATATGTAGAAGAAGAAACATTCACAAAAATCCATGTTGAAATCTCTGTTGAAAACTGCATGGAACTGACAGGGATTGTTTTGTTTAATAATAAATAAATAAATACATTATGCTACCTTCTGCTTTTCCTAAATACAATGTAGCCTACAGGTGTAAGTGTCCTTTCATCAATCCAGTTGCAATGGATGAACTGTGATGAACTGCCCTACTTGTGATTGTTTAGAGATTTTAAAGGTTTTATAACAATGCTACAACTTTTTTGGCTATTCTACAATCTATTCACCTTTGTAGCGCCAGTAGGCTACTTTCTGTGCAGCCGCACACACACACACAGGCATGCCAAACAAGCATACACAAAAGTTTCAAGAGTGGGGGATGGAGTAAAAGATGGAGACAAATTGATTAGTGATTGATTAGTTATTTTCGCGGAACGGATGTACAGGACTGAGCGGCGGTCATATTTTATACCGCTATGCGGTACATCTAGTTTAAACCATTTTAAGTAATGGTTCTATTATTTAAAAAAATGTTTAAGTGTAGGTGATAATTCATGCAGTAGAGGGAACACTTCACTTTAGGTTTCTACATAAGAGTGACATGACACTGACATGACATTTTTTTTTTCTTACACACTTGCACATGGACTGTACACACACTGCACTTTTTTATTCTCTCTTGCTATTTATTACACCAAACAAAATATCACTACATGCTTTACGTTAGTATTGCTATGTATGTGACCAATTAACCTCCTTGTATCCTTGTATCATAAAGTGACATGACACCGTCATAACCCTAACACTAACCCTAACCTGTCATGATAAAAACCAAATGACACTTGACAGAAGCCAGTGACAGAACCGTTATGTCGTAAACGTCTCTACGTTTATGACTTGTTTATAGTGTTTATGATGCGTTCATGTCAGTGTCATGTCACTCTTATATACCTTCAAGTAAAGTGTAACCAAAGTTATTTACAGCAGAATGTGTTTTTGTAGAGCCTATTGATGTAAAAAAACATGTCTTTGTACATGTGTGACCGACTGTACATATAGGGTCTTGGCTCTACATAAGTGCACGACTACGCCACTTGGGGCCTTTCACACCAAGATATGTTGTAAACCCAAGTATATCTGCTGAGACACACAGATAAGATGAGTAAAGACAGAGACGTGATTCCAGTACAAAAATAAACAAGATTTATTAATATGGAATTCACTTAAAAGGCCATTTATGCGGTTAAGCACTAGAGCGCGCACCCACTATGGTGAACGGCAAGGGGAAGTGGTAATGGCTGCCACCAGGGATATTACTCTTTGGGACAGTAGCAGGGGAGAGATAGCTAGTCAGCTGATGGGGAGCGGTTACCTGTCCTGGGAGAAGTGTGAGGCCGACACAACACTCGTGCTCTTGACTCTGGTGCCTATTCACACAGACACACATACACACACACACGCATAGGCACAACTACTGCAACAATGTGATGACAGCAAATGGTGAGGTGCACGTTACCACTACAAAATACTGTGAGCAGTGCGCGAAGAGGAGGACTCAGATCCGGCGACCTGCCCCGTGAGCAGCTTCACTATTACTCTGGAGAAGAGAGAAGGGGGAGGGGATGGTTAGCACTCAGCGACTGGGAAAACAGTAGAGCAAAGCTGAATAGGAAGGATGTTATTGGTAGCAAACTACTGGGGCAGCCAGTACCACACATGCCCTAATGCCGTGAAGGAGAGAGGCAACAGGAGGCTAAAAGGTAACGGCCAAGTCAAATAATACCAAATGAAACCAACTAAACAGAAAAGAAAACAAACAAAACGGCAAAAGCTACTTTACATTAATTTTACAGTAGGCAAAACAGCAGTGGCAACTGGTTCTGAAGACACAAACTAGTCAGAATCAGCCATCCATAAACAATACACAAT
The DNA here is from genome assembly GCF_046254945.1 of Alosa pseudoharengus. NCBI lineage: Eukaryota > Metazoa > Chordata > Actinopteri > Clupeiformes > Clupeidae > Alosa > Alosa pseudoharengus. Next base: position 1,303,153 of record NW_027468848.1, read on the forward strand.
CAACAAATAACAGTTTTCCATTGACAGGATTTACACGAGCACACTAGGCATCACTCTACTTTACCTCAGTGCATCCTAAAAGCAAACACAACATGGCAAGGGGACCCCTGGCGCTCGTCACCACAAGCCGGCGTGAGAACACTGCTGTACACAAGCATATGTCAGATACAGCGAGACAGGCATTTGCATCATAGACTGAGGACATGATTAGCTCACATATGTTACACCATACTACAGCGGCAACAAACACATACGGGTAGTAAACAGACATACATAAGAGCAAAGGAGTTTACAGGCAAATGTTTCTCCCCAAACGAGAGTTACAAATAAATTCACCTCTGTTGGCTAACTTAGGTTCCTTAGTAAACAGTGCAGGGCTTCGTTGAACCGTCCTTCGCCCGAGACCTACGTTACAATGTGGCTATTAAATATATGTACAACCTCACAAACACGGTAGCCTGACGTTGAACAACAATGATTAAAATAGTGTACTATTACCTTCAGTAGTAGGGCTACCCACCAACCACTCGGAAGCGTCTAGCGACAGTAGGACACCTGTTGTCCACAGTTTAACATCAGATAAACAGTTAAATACATTCATATGATCGTGTAGCAGGTGAGGCAATAGCATGTACCTTTCACAGACGAACACCCAGAGAGCCAAGGATAGCCGAATCGGCAGAGTTTACAGAAACCAGGGATCTTAGTTGGCCTACCGGTGAGCCTGTTGTTTTATAGAAAGTGGTGTTGCCCATAGACATAATATACATAGACGCCGCATCAACCGCTGCTCCCTACTAGCGCTGACGAGATTTGGAGCCGCCATCTTGGACCGGTCATCCACTCCACTCAGTGTAATCTGTTTGGCCGGTGCAATGAGCTGTCAGCGCACTTAATTAATCATATCTCACTGAATACCGAACAGATTTCACGCGTTTTTTTTTGCTGCAAAGGTCATACATGTAGCTATGATACAGGCCACATTGTTCGAAAATACAAAATACAACCAATAGTACGGTAATGTTAAATCTTACTTGTGAAAAGTAAATCCCCCGAGTATGGTCCGCCGATTTGAGCAGGAACATGCTGCACAGTGCTGTCATTTTGTGTTTTCTGCTGCAACGCAATGAGGAGTATGACAGGTCCAAGATGGCGGCCGCATTTCTTGTTTCCAGCAGCCAATGCGGCGTCTATGTATATTATGTCTATGGTGTTGCCGCTAAGGAAACCTAGCCACTTAGAAGCTAACTGGAAGGCGTGACAAAGGGGAAATGAGCTACGGTAAAAGCAGGAGGACAAACTTAATACAGCAGTGGCTCTGCCGGTTACACATGCATGGTAGAAAAATAACATAATTACAATTGGGCATATATGCAAATATGTATAGAAGATAAACAAAACACATTTGTAGCCCAATGAGTGCGGTTGATGTTGCTTATCAAAGAAGACGCAGCAGGTCTCTTTCAAAATGTCCTTTGTTACAACTGTAACTGATCTGCACTGATCTCCCTGACTATGTTGAATATTTAGAAGTAGCCTAAATGACGGCATTTTTGAGCGAGCGAGAGTCAGATTTTTGGCTTCTGGTAGTAACTTGCTAATTAACTAAAGCAAGACTTGAGTGATATCACAAATTTGAAAGGAAACAATATGAAGACGACAAGTGGCGGGCGAGGCTAGAGTTGGAGAGATATTGTGTCCTGTTACTGTGAAGGACGTGAAGCTAGAGTTGGAGAGATATTGTGTCCTGTTACTGTGAAGGACTATTGTGTCCTGTTACTGTGAAGGACGTGAGGCTAGAGTTGGAGAGATATTGTGTCCTGTTACTGTGAAGGACGTGAAGCTAGAGTTGGAGAGATATTGTGTCCTGTTACTGTGAAGGACGTGAGGCTAGAGTTGGACTCAACTCTACTTTGACGCAATCGGATAACACTACGACCAATGTGTACTGTCCTCCAACGTTGCAGCGCTGTCTTCATCAGTTTAGCTGGTTCCCCGGAATGTTGGGGAAAAAGTAACGTGCATCATTGCTCTTTGCCAGAGTGCCTCGCAGAGACAATTCCATTGTGCTCTCGCGAGAACTCTGGATTTCCAGGGTAATTAAACATGATGCCTGGAATGCGTCAATAGAATGTGTTACTTTTCAGATGGTGGGGGTACGCGAGCCGAGTCAGGATGTAGCAGGTGGTACGCGGGAAAAAAAGTTTGGGAACCGCTGCTGTAGGAGATGCCGTCCTTCAGATGAGACGTTAAACTGAAGTCCTTACTGTAGTCATTAAACATCCCATGCCACTTATCGCAAAGAGTAGGTGCTTCTCTGGTAATCATCCCCCAATGTGATTGGCTCATTCAATCTGGCCCCCTAATCATCCCCCAGTGTGATTGGCTCATTCAATCTGGCCCCCTTATCATCCCCCAGTGTGATTGGCTCATTACCTCATTATCACCCTGGTGGGTGCTACACATTGGTGGATAGTGAGGTCCCCCCTTCCCTTAGTGTTGAGAAAAGCGCTATATAAATGTAACGTGTTGTTGTCTCATCATGAAATATTAGAGCACACATCTTGTTGAAAAGGAGAAATCTTATCCAAGTGAAGCAGAACTCATCACTGTCAGTGTAAACTGTGCAAGAAGAATCATATTAAAATTACTGTATTCAAGGCATGCGATATTGCACAAGGTGTTATTTTTTCTCAAAGTAATGTTTCAGTTGCTATTTTTTTTGTATACAATGTTTTGGTGTGAATTGTGTATCTATATTATTTATAGCATATCGGTGGTTTCTCCATGCTGGCTGTTCCGATATCAGTGTTTTCTAACACCCTCTTCAATGTGCCCCATGCTCAGGTTCTCACTCCTTATGGATTAAGGCAACATACATCAGAGGAAGAACTCCATTTCCAGAATACTCAGGATATACAATCTTGGATGATATTGTGTTTGGGTACTATGATTCAAATGAACGCAAAATATTACACAAAGACATTAATAAGGCCTCAAACAGCAGTTTTGATGAACATGATATCTATTATGGTGAACACTTTATTGGATTGTTTTCTCAACTCATGAAAAATCGAGCATCTTATCTGAACAACTATTTCAACCACACAAATGGTGAGCCGATGGACTGGGGAAAGGCATGTTACATTAAAGATGCAAGACGTTATCTTGAATTTCCCCTTGGGGATCAATAAAGTATCTATCTATTTATCTATCTATCTATCTAAGGCTGCACAGCTAGGACTGGGGACTGGGGAAAGGCTTGTTACATTAAAGATGCATTTTAGAGACGTTATCTAAGGCTGCACCGCTAGGACTTGGCCTGCAGGTGGCAGCAGCAGCACAGACTGCAGTAAATTCAGTTTAACGTTCATTTAACAATCACAATTTAAACAGGATGGAGACTTCCTCCTTCCCTCATATGGTAGATTTTTAAAGGCTTGGTTTTTACATCAAACTTTTGTTTTAATATATTTTCTAGCTTTTTTATTTGACTTTATTATTTTTTCAACTAACTTTACTGCAGTACAGCACAGTTGAGACTGATAAAAGATGAGCAGAATAAATTCCTTAATAAACTCACTGAGATGAGCATGCGTTGAATAGATTCATTAATAAATTCACTGAGCAATACTGATAAAAGATGAGCATGTGTTGAATAGATTCATTAATAAATTCACTGAGCAATACTGATAAAAGATGAGCATGTGTTGAATATTCATTAATAAATTCACTGAGCAATTTTGAGGAACGCTTTTGTACAGGAACACATTCTTACAAATCTTCAGACAATTTAGGAATACTATTTTTTTCTCTTTGCAAATGTTTATGTAAAACAATTTCTGCATCTGTGTATCCACTTGTAAACCGGAGACATTCATTTTTGTTTGCCAGATACACACACTTTCCAGAGAGCTGCTGGATGTGAACTACTGGACAATGATGAACCAGGATTGATGATTACTACGGATGCTTACAATGGGGAGACTGTTCAAGATCTGTATTATAATGCACACCATGACGCTGCTCACTTTAACCAGAAATGGACAGATAGTGCATTATGGACTCCAGAGTTCTGCAGTGATTCCCTGTGCAAATTTATCTATCGCCCCACCTGCATCAAACTTCTCAAAAAGCATCTGGCCAAAGAAAGGAATCGCGTGCTGAAAAAAGGTAACGTATGATTGACAACAGTGAGCTTTCTCTGTAGGCCCACTCAGTTGATTTCCGCCAAATGATTATGCACACGATGTGCTGTGACATGATACTGACAAAACGCCCCTCTAAAGACAAGACATCATACGCTAAGAGAGCATAAACACAAGACATCATACACTAAGAGAGCATAAACACAAGACATCATACGCTAAGAGAGCATAAACACAAGACATCATACGCTAAGAGAGCATAAACACAAGACATCATACACTAAGAGAGCATAAACACAAGACATCACACACTAAGAGAGCATAATTGAAAGTAAAAAAGTTGCTGTGTGCTTTAGATGACATTAAACCATAAGAGAGCATAATTTTATATTTGTTATACTGTCAAATGTTTCAGAAATGGTTATTCCCTTACAACCGACTCGGTTGTTGATTAATGATGACTCGAAGATTCAGTTTACCTACAAAATAAAATCAAGTCAGACTCACAGGCTTAACAGCAGGACGTTAACTAAATGTGTGGAGGTGGTTACCCTACACTGGGACACAGGGAGCTTCATGGGACGGTGATGTTATTGCCATGCTGATGTAATGGGTGAAGCTCTGGCCTGCGCTTCCCCGACTGCTCTGCTTTGTGTTGTGCACAATGTGAAGCTGGACACAGGACACTCATGGACCACTGACAGGTTTATTCGTTCCACTGGTTCACACAAACTGCATCTGGTGTATAATGAAACATAAAGGAGCAGAGCACACGCACCTTCATACATAAAATGCCTCTCTCAGTCAAGTTTAGCGGTAACTCACTTACTGAACGAATATACAGATAACCAGTGATAGTATGGGAGTACAGTACACCTTATTAACACGTACCTGGTGTATAATGAAACATAAAGGAGCAGAGCACACGCACGTTCATCCATAAAATGCCTAACACAAAAGAAAACCAACTTAATCATGCAATACACAAGACGATGAAATGGCGGCATTATATACACAATGAAAACTTCTGGACTAGCTCGCTCTCCCCCAAAGTGTCTCAATATTACAAATGAAATATACAGACATAAATCCGCATAGATACACCACTACACTCTAATGGATTAAAGTTCCTGTCTGTAAGTCCATAATAACATAAATAAATCACACTTTCATTCGAACAGTATTAATACGTACCTCTCTCAGTCAAGTTTAGCGGTAACTGACGAGAGAACGGGAATCAACACGAGAAAGCTTATCTGGCTTTCACAATAAAAGTCCCAAAATAAAAATGCATAGTAAATGATAGTACAACGAATAATACACTCTGTTGAAGGGTTTTGGTGAGATTTCAACCTCCAAAATAAAATGCAATATTAACCTGGTTACATTCACCACCCCTGAAATCCACCAAAATCCCAATCAATACTATATTGTCAGATATGCAATGCATCTATCTCTGGCACACCCTGGCACAAGTGAAAAGAAAGACCTAGTCTACATGTCAACTAAAAAGTCACCTCACATACAAGGTTCAGGGAAGAAAAGAGATTGATCAGGTGTCCGAAATTCCCCTAGCACAGTATGACGCCTAGTACGCCACACAACACTTGGCCCTAGAAATACTTGCCACATAAACACATTCACATGTATCAAAACTTGTACTGTGAAAAAAAACACAAATAAAACTTACATAATAAACACTCCTTATGCATAAAAGTCAGAAAGGAGAAACTTGTTTACTAAAGGTGTTTTATCCTTTCAAAAACGGTCTCTGAACCAAAGACTCTATCAATCTGTTCACTGACTTCACTAGCCTGCCAGTACGTGTCCTAACAGAACCATCAGCCCCAGTGTATCTATGTGAATCAGTGTTAACTGGGCAAGTGTTGTCAGGTGAAAGAGGAGCAGACGGGCTGTCTGCAATAGCACCAGCAGGGCAGAATACTGGAACAGACTGGACCAGCTCCTCTGAACTAGCCAACCTGGACTGGTGTGAGGCTTCAGGTGGCGAGACTTGAAGCACCTCACCATCCATAGAAACTGGCAAAGCCTGGGCATCATCAACCTGAGGTAGTGTATCAGACATTGAACCCGTTTCATCACCACTGCCATTACTGTCATGATCTGACTCCTCATCATTCATTGACAGGTCAGCTGTAGAAGCATTCTCGTCTTGGACCGCTTCAAGGAGTGGTAAAAAGTTGACTTCCAATAAAAGATTCCTGTGTACAACTCTTGTGTGTCCTTTTGCATCTTGTATTTTGTACACATGCACACGGGGATTGACACCAACAACTTTATATACCCCATCCTCCCATTTGTCGGCCAACTTCTTTCTTACCCGCTCCCCTTTATTAGCTACCAAGACGCGATCACCCACAGACAGGTAGGTGCCCTTGACACGTCTGTTATACTGCTGGGCCTGGTGTTGCTGCTCTGTGGAAGAATGCTTCTGTGCGATTTCCATGGCACTTTTCAAGCAGGAAACCAGAGACTTGGCATAAGGGAACGCATGAGCGAGTTTGGTGAAATGGTCGGTGACCACTAATACATCCACAGACCGGTGCTTGCGGTCATCTGCTGACCAAAAATCCACACACACCAACTCCATAGGTGCGGAACTCTTGATAGATTCTAGAGGTGCACGAGCAGCAGGTTCTGGTGACTTTCCAACCACACATCTTGGACAACATTTTACATATGACCGAACAGACTTCTCCATATCAGGCCAATAGAATCGTTGCCTCGCAAGTGAGAGCGTACGATCCTGACCCTGATGACCTGCCAAGTCATGGATGCCAGACAGTGCCTTGTCCCGTAAACTTTGAGGCAACACATACTGAAACCTTCTTAGCTTGGACAGAGGATTTCTTGTCACCCTGTACAAGACACCATCATGGACACGCAGCTTGTCCCATTGCTTGAACAATCTAAGGACCCTCGGATCAGCGCCGTGCTTTTCACGCCTAGATGGTGGCTTCCTGAAGATGCAGGGGTCCTGCTCTTGACCCATCTGTAACTCCTGGGCTGAGAACATGGGCAATTCATCCTGACCACCTGGAAGTTGCTGAACATGTTGGGTTAAGCGGAGTGCCCTAGTCTCTGCCGCATCATCCCAATCACAGTGGACTTGACAGAGAGCCCTGATCTCGGCCGCGTTACACACACCCAAGGTCCCTGGATTGTTAGCTGGTCTGCTGGTTTGAGACTGGCAGCTGACTCTGAATACATCTAACACAGAATCTTCTGCGACCCCATCAGCCTCCAGAATGAGCGTAGAGTATGGCTCCTTGAGCAGTCTCTGGCCAATGCACTTGGTAAAGGGGTCACGGCTCAACGTGTCTGCCACTACATTCTTTTTTCCCGGTAAGTGCTTGAGATCAAATGAATAGGAAGCAAGCTTAGACACCCAACGGATCTCACATGCGTCAAGCTTTGGCTTTGTTAGCAGGTAGGTAAGCGGATTGTTATCCGTCCAAACGGTGAAGCTGCGTCCCTTCAGCCAGTGACTGAATTTCTCACACACACTCCACTTCAAAGCCAAAAACTCCAGTCTTATGGGCTGGATACTTCCTCTGCGACGTGCTGAGTGTTTTGCTTGCGAAAGCAACAGGTCTGGCCATGCATTCTCCCTTAGGCACCTGGGACAAAACAGCACCAAGTCCATCCAATGATGCATCAACTGACAAAATAAACGGTTCGTCAAAGTCTGGATGAGCAAGGATGACACCCTCCAGCAGCATGGACTTTAACTTGTCAAAAGAGGTCCGACATTCATCAGTCCAATCAGCAGGGGTGAGCTTACGGAAAACCCCCTGTGACTTCTTGACCTTAGCTGACTTCCCCCGTCTCTTCTGGCCAGCTGTCAGGGCGAACAACGGCCTTGCAATGGAGGAACACTGCGGGATATAATGTTGGTAATAAAATACCATGCCAAGGAACGATCTGATTCTCTTCACAGATGGTGTGCACCCATTGTCTTCCATGAGGTCTTGGATCTTCATAGCACTGATGACCTCAACTTTGTCTGGATCGACGGACACACCCCCACCATCAATGACATGACCAAGAAATCTGACCTGTTTCCGCAGCAGATGACACTTCTTCGGAGCCAGCTTAAGGTTGTTCTCCCGCAACCTGTGGAACACTGTCTGAAGTCTGGATAGGGCCTCGTCCTCCGTCGGGGCAAATACAAGAAGATCGTCAAGATAGCACAGGAGTTTTGAGAAGTTCATGTCCCCGAAGATTCCAGTCATCACTCTCATGAAAGAGGCGGGACTGTTGCAGAGACCCTGGGGCATGCGATTGTATTCATGGAGTCCAAGAGGAGTTGTGAAAGCTGTGTATCTCTTGTTGTCTTCATGCATTGGGATGTTAAAAAAACCCGAGGTGAGGTGGTGCTGAAGAAACAATTGCCACCAAGGGCAGCCAAGCAGTGGGACTGGTTTGGTAATGGGTGGGCGTCCTTCAGCGTGCGGGCATTCAGCCATCTGAAGTCGGTGCAAATCCGCAACCCGCCGTCCTTCTTCCATACCATCACCAGAGGCGAAGCATAGTCACTTGAGGACTTCCTGATGATCCCTGTTTCCTCCATATCAGTGAGAACCTGCCTCAGTTTCTGATAGTGAGCTGGCGGCACCCTCCTGTATGGTAGACGGAAAGGACGATCATCAGTGAGACGAATACGATGTGTGTAACCCCTTACCTCACCACAATCCAGTGAGTGCTTTGAAAAAATGTCTTGATAATCAATCAGCAGTTGCATAAGCCGGGACTTACAGGCTCCACTTGCCTGACACGAGTCAACATCTATGTCGCCCAAGCCCAACTCTGACAAACTTCTGGTCAGCCGAGCAGTAGAACTTGCACTGGATGCGGGGTCGAGTCGTTGTTTCTCTTTGTCAGACACTTGTGTCTCTCTTGCCACATGCAGACCCTGGAAAACCTCCAGATCCTCAATCGCTAAGCATGGAGACACATCAGCCAGTTTACTGTTCCTTTTCAGTGTAATAGTTCTATCAGAGGGGTTTACCACTGTCATTGGCACCCATCTATCACCCCAGAGAGGCGTAACAAGACGACCCACAAGAATGTCTCGCGGCATAGCTTTGGAGTTGGTAGGCTCAATAACTACAGTGCTTCCTGGTGACATAGGCACATTAGCAGGGAGTTTTCCCCAGACCAAGTGCTCATGCTTAGGCAGGAGAGTCACTGCCTGGGTGAGCTTGACAGTGCCTATTTTGTCAGGAATGGCACCCCCTCTCCAGCGGTCGACATTGGTGAACATAGATAAGAAATGCTCAATCCTAGGGTCAGACTGATGTTCACGCCTGGAGGCAAGGTCCCAATAGCTGTTGTCACCCTTCAGGTCATGAAGCAAGTGTTTGATAACATTTGAGCCCAAGATGAGGTCATCAGGTTGGCCAGGCACAACCAAGGTAGGCACGACAAAGCAAACCCCATAAATCTGCATCTTTAGATCATAAAAACCCTCTGGGCGGGTCTGCAGACCACCACAGCCAACCAACATGATGTTCTCTTCTAAACGCTGCTTCTCAGGCAAAACACCAGCAGAACTGAGTTTCTCTACTGCATGCTCACTGATACTGCACGCCATAGAACCACAGTCCAGCATGCCTTTAAGCTGCACACTGTGGTTGACAAGGACGGATGCATAAAACAACTCGCAGAAAGTTTGGATCTTCTGAGTGGCCTGAACAATTACCCTGGACCCACTGGGTGCCTTGGCACAGCTATCTTCATAAAGGTGAGTTAAGTTATTGCTTTCTGAGAGGGAGTTGTCTAAATCACCCACACTGCCCCTCTCCAAGTATGGGTCTAGTAGTTTAACTGCTGGTCCTGAGCACCAGCGCCAGCGGAGGGCCCATTGCGGCGCCTGTTGGTCTGCTGAGGACAGTCTTTCTTCCAGTGACCAGTAGCCAAACACTTCAAACATCTATTCTCCCGTCTGCAGTGAGACAGCGTTGAGTGGTCATTTGCACTGCAAACTCTGCACACCACCTGGGACTGAGGCACTGCAGGGTGCTGACCGAAGCGCTGCTGGGTTCTGGCATTAGCTGCCACTTGTGCATTTTGCATCACTAGCCGGTCCAACAAACTCACTAAGCTCCTCATACAATCGTTATCACCACCAGCAACCGTTGGTACAGCCCGTTGTAGCATTGGTGATGCAGAGGTGTCTGAAACAGGTGGACTATCAACTGTTGGTACCTGACTCTGGGAATGGACTTTACGCACTGTGGCAGCACTCTCAAGAGGCTTGGCAACAGGGCCTCGGGTCTTCTTCTCCTGGATGCGTTCGTCAAGCCTCTCCTGGATTTCACAGGCAGACCACTTATCCGCAGACTTGAACTTAAACACGCTTGCGAGAGTCTGGTCTGGGCAGTGCTTGACAAACATCATACTGACCTCATGCCCTAGGTCATCAATTCTACGGCCCTGTCTCTTCAAACATTCATCCACCACATCCACTGACTTATTCAGCCTTATCCAATAATCCATGGCGTCTTCATCTGGCTTCGGCAGTGTGTTGTAAAAGTCAGCTAAGGGCATATTCGAATAAGACTGTTCGCTGAAATGCTGCTTCAAGATGTTGAAAATCATATGAGGATTTGCAGTGTGATCAATAGATCTGTCATTACGTAGCTTGATTCTCACCACATCACCTGCTTTGCCCATAAGCTTTGCCATAATCTCTCCTGAGTGTTCATAGACTGGAATGTTACGCTTCCTCAAGTATGAAGTCATCAGATTTTCCCACTCAAGAACGGTGAATTTGTCTGAGCTGTCACCCCTAAATATGGGGGGCTCCCTAGCGTCCTTCTGTACTACAACGCTGACATTGGGTAGTGTAGTGTCAGAGGGCTGTGAAGGAGTATTACCACTGTGTGTGCTCCTATCAGACTGCAGCCTAGCTGTGATGGATTCACCTAGCTTTTCAGCTAATTGTGTGAGTAGTGAACATAAATCTGGATTCTGCTCAGCTTGGCTAGGTATAGCACGATCCACATAACGAGTAGAAGTAAGCTGTGGAGTGCTTAAAACTGTGACTCTAGGCCCTGGTGTCCTTGTCTCTATGGGTGGGATTAAACCCCCCCTTCCCCTACCTAACAGGTACTCAGAAAAGGTACACTCACCATCATCACCCTCACTACCAAGTGAATAAGTCTTCCCTTCTGCCATATTTCAGTTATATCACAAAGCAAAATTTAAAAAAAATCAGGATCACAACAAAATCAGAATGATATTAAATGGTGTTAAATCACAGAGTTCAATAACATCCATCAATAAGCAACAGTTCACTAATAATGTTTTTAAGTTGACGTCACCAGAACATTAGGCTACTTTTTTTTTTTTTTTTTTTTTTTTAGTCCATGAAAACACAGAAGAAGAAAGAAATCCACGAAATACTGCTTGCGTCGTCCGAGTCTCTACATTTACTAAGTCCAAAGAAAAAACAACCAGTGTACCAGTCACAGTCCAAAGAAATACCTGGATACCATTAAGGATGAGCTCCCCTGGTGAGCGAGCTGACGTCGATCACAGACCAATCCTTAAAAGGTCACGGCACCATTGTAACGGGTGAAGCTCTGGCCTGCGCTTCCCCGACTGCTCTGCATTGTGTTGTGCACAATGTGAAGCTGGACACAGGACACTCATGGACCACTGACAGGTTTATTCGTTCCACTGGTTCACACAAACTGCATCTGGTGTATAATGAAACATAAAGGAGCAGAGCACACGCACCTTCATACATAAAATGCCTCTCTCAGTCAAGTTTAGCGGTAACTCACTTACTGAACGAATATACAGATAACCAGTGATAGTATGGGAGTACAGTACACCTTATTAACACGTACCTGGTGTATAATGAAACATAAAGGAGCAGAGCACACGCACGTTCATCCATAAAATGCCTAACACAAAAGAAAACCAACTTAATCATGCAATACACAAGACGATGAAATGGCGGCATTATATACACAATGAAAACTTCTGGACTAGCTCGCTCTCCCCCAAAGTGTCTCAATATTACAAATGAAATATACAGACATAAATCCGCACAGATACACCACTACACTCTAATGGATTAAAGTTCCTGTCTGTAAGTCCTTAATAACATAAATAAATCACACTTTCATTCGAACAGTATTAATACGTACCTCTCTCAGTCAAGTTTAGCGGTAACTGACGAGAGAACGGGAATCAACACGAGAAAGCTTATCTGGCTTTCACAATAAAAGTCCCAAAATAAAAATACATAGTAAATGATAGTACAACGAATAATACACTCTGTTGAAGGGTTTTGGTGAGATTTCAACCTCCAAAATAAAATGCAATATTAACCTGGTTACACTGATTCATAACATTGGTTAGGTTCTATTGACGTTATTGCCATGCTGATTCATAACATTGGTTAGGTTCTATTGACGTTATTGCCATGCTGATTCATAACATTGGTTAGGTTCTATTCAAAGTCAAAGTCAAAGTCAGCTTTATTGTCAATTTCTTCACATGCTCCAGACATACAAAGAGATCGAAATTACGTTTCTCACTATCCCACGGTGAAGACAAGACATATTTTACCAATTTAAGTACACAGACAAACATAACATTCAGGTAAACAAAAAATAAGTAAAAAGAGGGCACATACAATGAATAAATAAGAGCAGCAAAATTTGGTTGAAATTGTGCATAGACAGTCAATAAAAGTCAGGCCAATAAAAGGCTGAGGTAGTTCTGTTTGACCTAAGAAAGAAAATGGCATAGTGGTGCAAGTTATGTAAGAGCAGCAGAAGTGTTGTGTTTACAGGACAACAACAACAAGTTGCAAAGTGTGCAAAGTGTACAAGTGTGCAAGTGGAGTAGTGCAAGGCGGCCAGGGGCGTCGCCTGCCGATTTTACCGGGGCTTCAGCCCGGGGTAAATTGAGCTCAGCCCGGGTAGCCAAAATTGTTATTTAACTTTTTTATTTCATTGTGCGTTCTATCCCTCGTAGCCTGTTAGAACAAGGAATCCCGAACACTAAACTCTGACAAGGAGAAGCAGAACGGGCCGGGCGGGGCGGAGATGGGCTGGGGGGTGGGTGGAGAGCGGCAGAGGGTCGCATCGCGGTCTGGTCTGATCAGTGGATCTGTGCTCTCAACTAACGTTACTGCTGTCAACTCACTGGGTGGTGCAGCGTCATAGGTTGCAGTACGTTGAGAAAGCAGACGTGACATGGCCAGCAAAAAACAATTGAAACTGTTTGGCTTTTTCAAACGAAAGGCAAAGGGTAAGAATTCATGTTTGCAAACTGAAATATAAGCCTGTCCGACCGACTCCATAAAGGCCAGCTATTAGTTGTTTACCTATCCTATCGCTAGCTGGCTAGCAAGCTATCATTGGTAAACACTAAGCAGGAGCAAAAATTAACTTTTTGAAATGTGAATATCTACCAGTCACTGACAAATGAAGTGGCGAAATTCACCCACCATTCAATAGGCAATCCGTATTTTCTGTCTGAAATCTACTAGCCAACTTCAATATTTACTCAGCTCTAAATAAATAAATTTAGCCAGAAGGGCTAATGCTTTCCCCGTTGTTGAACATTTGTACTGATGTTCTGAAGAGCAGACGAGGATGTTACACTCTCTAACACAATAGCAAAAAATTGCAGTTTTGATACACAGTAGGCCTGCAATGTAGGATTTTTTCGTAAGGAAGATGTTTTAACAGTGGCAAACTATAAACCATTAAATATCTAGAGGGGGCTGAGACAGCTTTCATTCACCCTGTAATGAGCCATTTAACCATCAAAGTGATTACAAAGCTGATGACATAAACATAAAACAGCATTAAAAAACCCAAGTTTCATGGGGATAAACATGTTCCATGGGAATGTGTTTAAATGTCCACTGAAATGTATGCAAATGCCCTATGCATAAGCAAGCATTTGTAATTAGAGCTGAAAATTGCAATCTCAAAAGTTATTTGTATCCTGCAATGTACTGTAGTATGTTTTTGTTGGTTTGCCACACACTGATCTGATTCCATAATGTTGTAGAGGGTAGCAGCAAAGATGGGCTACAAACAGAGGAGGAGGAGCCAGCAGCAGGAGCAGATAGGCCTAGCCTATGTCAGGATCAGGCATGGACATTGGTATCCATTATTCAGAGGAGAAGAGAGAAGTGTAAGTGATGAAGGACAACAGCAAGTGATGAGGAGGAGAAGAGAGAAGTGTAAGTGATAAGCAAAAATAGCAAATGATGAGAAGGACAGCAGTAAGTGATGAAAGAAGAGAGTAAGTGATAAGAACAGACAGAGAAACAGACTGAGACAGAACTTCAACATCAAACAATTTACTGTCTTTTTGGTAGATCTCTGGCATAGATCAAACAACAAAAGAGCAGTCAGGTGATAGAGAGAAGGGAGATCAACAGAAGGAGGTGCAGAACATTTGCTTAATGATACATTACATGCAACCTCACACTTAAATGTGTATGTGCCTAGTAATTCAATAATAAATAATTTGGGCAGTCTAATGTAGTCTGTTGTCTACTATAATAACACCTTTTATGTACTGTATATATATTAAAAAAATCCTCAGGTAATCTTTACAGTTACATCCGGTCCAGCCGGGCTAAGCCCAGGTTGTCCTTAAAGTCTAGAAACGCCCCTGAAGGCGGCCATTGTGGGTCCAATGTCCAGGGTGTTATGTAGCTGAGGGTGGAGGGGGGAGAGAGTTCAGCATCCTAACAGCTTGGTGTATGAAGCTGTTGGTGAGTCTGGTGGTGCGGGAGCGCAGGCTTCTGTACCTCTTCCCAGAGGGCAGTAGATAAAACAGATTGTGAGCGGGGTGACTTGCATCACTCACAATTTTGGTCGCCTTGCGGGTGAGGTGGGTGGTGTAAATGTCCTTCAGGGAGGGGAGTGAAGCACCAATAATCCTTCCAGCTGTGTTCACTATGCGTTGCAGGGCTTTCCTGTTGTATTCAGTGCAGCTTCCGCCCCACACAGCGATACAGCTGGAGAGGATGCTCTCAATGGTGCCTCGGTAGAATGTGGTCATGATGGCTGGTGGAGCACTTGCTCGCCTGAGTTTCCGCAGGAAGTACAGGCGGCGCTGAGCTATCTTCGCCAGTGATGCAGTGTTGGTGGTCCAGGAGAGGTCTTCACTGATGTGCACCCCCAGGAATTTGGTGCTGCTCGCTCTCTCCACCACAGCACCGTCGATGGTCAGTGGCAGGTGTTGGGTGTGACCTCTCCGGAAGTCAACAACAATCTCTTTGGTCTTGCTGACGTTCAGCAGGAGGTTGTTGTCCCTGCACCACGTGGTCAGATGGTCGACCTCCAACCTGTATTGAGTCTCGTCGCCCTTGGTGATGAGACCCACCAGAGTTGTGTCGTCAGCAAATTTCACTATGTGATTGTTGCTGTAGGTTGCAGTGCAGTCATGCGTCAGCAGGGTGAAGTGCAGCGGACTGAGCACGCAGCCTTGGGGGGCCCCTGTGCTCAGCGTGATGCTGCTTGAGATATTGTTGCCAACACGTACTACTTGTAGCCTCTGACAGAGGAAGTCCAGTAGCCAGTTGCAGAGGTAAGTACTGAGTCCCAGTTTGTCAAGTTTGCAGATGAGTTGTTGTGGTATTATGGTGTTGAATGCAGAACTGAAGTCTATAAACAGCAATCTCACATATGAGTCTCTTTTTTCCAGGTGGGTGAGGGCTGGGTGGAGGGCAGAGCAGATTGCATCCTCTGTAGACCGTTTGGCTCGGTATGCAAACTGGAAGGGGTCCAGGGTGGGGGGGAGAATGGATTTGATATGTGACATGACAAGCCGCTCAAAGCACTTCATGATGATGGGTGTCAGTGCCACAGGGCGGTAGTCATTGAAGCAGGATGGAGCAGTTTTCTTCGGCACAGGTATGATGGTGGCAGCTTTGAAACATGATGGGACGATGGCTAGCTTCAGGGAAGTGTTAAAGATGTCTGTGAAGACATCCTTAAGCTCCCCTGCGCAGTCCTTCAGCGCACGACCTGGGATGTTGTCTGGACCTGTTGCCTTACGGGTGTTGATAGCAGCAAGTGTCCTCTTCACGCTGTCGGCAGAGAGGCACAGGGGCTGCTTGTGTAGAGGGGGATGGGTCTTCTGTGGGCAGGTGCTGTTTTGTGCTTCAAAGCGAGCAAAGAAGCGGTTCAGATTGTTGAGCAGAGGGATGTTGCTCTCACAGCTCTGTGGCGCGGGCTTGTAGTCCGTGAGGGCCTGAATGCCCTGCCATAGGCTTTGTGCGTTCCTGCTGTCTTTGAAGTGGGTGGTTATCTTGTGAGTGTATTCCTTTTTTGCTTCCTTGATGCCACGGGACAGGTTGGCTCTCGCTGTTCTCATGCCAGCTTCATCCCCAGCTCTGTAGGCTTTGTCTCTGGCCCTCAGCAGCCTGAGGACATCCCCTGTCAGCCATGGCTTCCAGTTAGCCCGAGTGATGATGTCTTTTGTGTGGGTCACATCATCGATGCACTTGGTGATGTAAGAGGTTACAGTGTCTGTATACTCCTCTATGTCTGTCTGGTTGTTGTAAGTGGCTGCCTGCTTAAACATTTCCCAGTCTGTCGTGTCAAAGCAGTCCTGAGAGCATCAGAGGCTCCCTCAGGCCACACTTTTACCTGCTTACAAACCGGTTTGTTCGCTTTTACCCTTTGTCTGTATGCGGGCATTAGCATAACAGTGATATGGTCAGAAAGTCCAATGTGGGGGAGGGGGTGGCTTTGTATGCTCCTTTGTGTGTAGTGTAGACCAGGTCCAGGATGTTATCTCCTCTTGTTGGAAAATCAACATGCTGGTGTAGCTTTGGAAGTACAGTTTTAAGATCAGCATGGTTAAAATCTCCAGTGAAGATGGTGAAACCGTCTGGGTGTGCCGTCTGTTGTTCACTGACAGCCTGGTACAGTTCACTAAGAGCCGCGTTCTTATCGCTGTTGTTGTTGGTAGGCGGGATGTATACTGCGACTAGCAGAATCGCAGTAATTTCCCTTGGCAGGTAAAAAGGACGGCACTTTATGATCATAAACTCTGCCAGTGGTGAGCAGTGTTTGCATACTACTACAGTGTCCCGGCACCATTCATCACGGATGTAAACACAGATTCCTCCTCCTCGTGATTTACCTCCCTTTACAATGGCCCTGTCTGCTCGATAGCATGCTAGCTGCTCCAGTTGTACAGCAGAGACCGGAATGTTGTCATTTAACCAAGTCTCAGTGAAGACGAGCACACAGCAGTTACTCACTGTCCGGTTCGTTGATCTCAGCAGTCGTATGTGGTCCATTTTGTTGTCCAGTGATCGTACATTTGCCAGGAGAATGGATGGTATGGCTGGGCGAGTTGGGCTGGCCGCTAGCCTGGCCCGGACGCCTCCGCGCTTGCCCCTCTTCTGCTTCCTCGCACACCGCTTCCGACGCTTTCTTTCCGGGGGAGGAGTAGCAGGCGAGTCCGGTGTTGTTGCAGGCCGGAGTAGTCCGAGTTCCTTTAGCGTCTCTGTTGCAAAGTCCAGAACTCTGCAAAACTTGCTTTTGCAGATGTCAATTAAAAACTGTCTGCTGTACTTGTAGTACGACGTAGTAAGACGAGACGAACACGTAAAACTTTCGGACAAACACTTTTTAAACGAACAAAACACCGTACGGTTGGGACAGAGAGAGGTCGCTGCGTGTGCACGCGCCACCATCTTGGATATCTATTGACGTTATTGCCATGCTGATTCATAACATTGGTTAGGTTCTATTGACGTTATTGCCATGCTGTTTCATAACATTGGTTAGGTTCTATTGACGTTATTGCCATGCTGTTTCATAACATTGGTTAGGTTCTATTGACGTCATTGCCATGCTGTTTCATAACATTGGTTAGGTTCTATTGATGTTATTGCCATGCTGTTTCATAACATTGGTTAGGTTCTATTGACGTTATTGCCATGCTGTTTCATAACATTGGTTAGGTTCATCCCTATATTTTTTACAAATAAAAACACAACTCAAAAAAGAAAATAATAATATCCCACCCCCACAGTGAAGCCCAGAGTCAGGCTCCTCCAGAGGACACTCCCAGACTCTGGAGGGGCCAAAGTGACCTGTCTGGCCACTGGTTTCTACCCCCGTCACATCAATCTGACCCTGCTCAGAGACGGCCAGCCTGTGTCTGACCACCAGATCACTGGGGGGGAGCTGCTACCTAATGGAGATGAGACGTACCAGATGAGGAAGAGCCTGGAGGTCAGCGCAGAGGAACTACAGCATCACCACTACACCTGCACAGCTGAACACCTCAGCCTGGACAACAAGCTGGACTTTGATTTGGGTAAAACAGGGTTTTGAGATGACATTAGCTCTGTTATGGTGTAATGGTATTTTTATATAGTGCCTCTTGACTCCATTGATCTAGGTATTGAATAGACTGGCTTAGTAGGAATGTGCTTTAAAGTGAGTTGGGTATTGAATAGACTGGCTTAGTAGGAATATGCTGTAAAGTGAGTTGGGTATTGGATATGCTTTAAAGTGAGTTGAAACCCGTTCAGTGTTCCTGATTTGCTTTGTTGGCAGAGCGTGATGGGGACTCTGGAACACCGCTCATTGCGTCCTCTGCACTGGGGGCTGTGTTGGCTGTGTGCTGCCTGGTTGGAGTCGGTATCGGGGTCTTTATCAGGTGGAGGAGGAAGTATTCAGGTAAAACAGCTGTGATCATAAAGCAGCCATCACATGTTTTAGTTTAGAGTCCTTTAGACACCAATGTCCTGGTAGGTTTGTTTGTTTGTTTGTTTGTTTGTTTGCAAGTCATCATTGCTAGGTGCTAGTTATGTTGAAGGTCATACTCATTGCTAGGTGCTGGTTATGTTGAAGGTCATACTCATTGCTAGGTGCTGGTTATGTTGAAGGTCATACTCATTCCTAGGTGCTGGTTATGTTGAAGGTCATACTCATTCCTAGGTGCTGGTTATGTTGAAGGTCATACTCATTGCTAGGTGGTATCTATCCTGAAGGTCATACTCATTGCTAGGTGCTGGTTATGTTGAAGGTCATACTCATTGCTAGGTGCTGGTTATGTTGAAGGTCATACTCATTGCTAGGTGCTAGTTATCCTGAAGGTCATACTCATTGCTAGGTGCTAGTTATGTTGAAGGTCATACTCATTGCTAGGTGCTGGTTATGTTGAAGGTCATACTCATTGCTAGGTGGTGGTTATGT
The DNA here is from genome assembly GCF_046254945.1 of Alosa pseudoharengus. NCBI lineage: Eukaryota > Metazoa > Chordata > Actinopteri > Clupeiformes > Clupeidae > Alosa > Alosa pseudoharengus. The sequence continues at coordinate 1,322,534 of NW_027468848.1, forward strand.
TGAAGGTCATACTCATTCCTAGGTGCTGGTTATGTTGAAGGTCATACTCATTCCTAGGTGCTGGTTATGTTGAAGGTCATACTCATTGCTAGGTGGTATCTATCCTGAAGGTCATACTCATTGCTAGGTGCTGGTTATGTTGAAGGTCATACTCATTGCTAGGTGCTGGTTATGTTGAAGGTCATACTCATTGCTAGGTGCTAGTTATCCTGAAGGTCATACTCATTGCTAGGTGCTGGTTATGTTGAAGGTCATACTCATTGCTAGGTGGTGGTTATGTTGAATGTCATACTCATTGCTAGGTGGTGGTTATGTTAAAGGTCATACTCATTCCTAGGTACTATCTATCCTGAAGGTCATACTCATTGCTAGGTGCTGGTTATGTTGAAGGTCATACTCATTGCTAGGTGCTGGTTATGTTGAAGGTCATACTCATTGCTAGGTGGTGGTTATGTTGAAGGTCATACTCATTCCTAGGTGCTGGTTATGTTGAAGGTCATACTCATTGCTAGGTGGTATCTATCCTGAAGGTCATACTCATTGCTAGGTGCTGGTTATGTTGAAGGTCATACTCATTGCTAGGTGCTAGTTATGTTGAAGGTCATACTCATTGCTAGGTGTTATGTTGAAGGTCATACTCATTGCTAGGTGCTAGTTATGTTGAAGATCATACTCATTGCTAGGTGCTAGTTATCCTGAAGGTCATACTCATTGCTAGGTGCTAGTTATCCTGTTGAATGTCATACTCATTGCTAGGTGGTGGTTATGTTGAAGGTCATACTCATTCCTAGGTGCTATCTATCCTGAAGGTCATACTCATTGCTAGGTGCTAGTTATGTTGAAGGACATACTCATTGCTAGGTGGTGGTTATGTTGAAGGTCATACTCATTGCTAGGTGCTGGTTATGTTGAAGGTCATACTCATTACTAGGTGGTATCTATCCTGAAGGTCATACTCATTGCTAGGTGGTGGTTATGTTGAAGGTCATACTCATTGCTAGGTGGTGGTTATGTTGAAGGTCATACTCATTGCTAGGTGGTGGTTATGTTGAAGGTCATACTCATTGCTAGGTGGTATCTATCCTGAAGGTCATACTCATTGCTAGGTGGTGGTTATGTTGAAGGTCATACTCATTGCTAGGTGGTATCTATCCTGAAGGTCATACTCATTGCTAGGTGCTGGTTATGTTGTAGGTCATACCCTGTCTGAAGGTTTTTATTGTGCAGATTGTTTGGTTCTATGTGGTAATGGTAAATGGACTGGATTTATATAGCGCTTTTCGACTCCTCGGAGCACTCAAAGTGCTTTACATTAGCATGCCTCACATTCACCCACTCACACACTGATGGCTGAGGCTGCCATGCAAGGCGCCAACCTGCTCATCTGGCACTGGGGTTAAGTGTCCTCATCTGGCACTGGGGTTACGTGTCCTGCTCATCTGGAGCACTGGGGTTAAGTGTCCTCATCAGGAGCACTGGGGTTAAGTGTCCTCATCAGGAGCACTGGGGTTAGGTGTCCTGCTAAAGATAGATAGATAGATAGATAGATACTTCATTGATCCCCAGGGGAAATTCAAGAGACACTTCAACAAGGTCAGGACGAGTTGGGCTGGAACCGACAACATTCCAGCTGCTGGACGACTCCTCTACATCCTGAGCCACTGCCGCCTCCTATACTGTAGACATTAGCTACAATCCACTGCCCACTCTACTCAACTAGCAGGCCATTAGCTACAATACACTGCCCCACTGCCCACTCCACTCAACTAGCAGGCCATTAGCTACAATACACTGCCCACTCAACTAGCAGGCCATTAGGTACAATCCACTGCCACTTCCCACCAAAAGTCTGCAACTGCATGGGAATGTATAGGCTAATATGTACGGAATGTATAGGCTAATATGTATGGAATGTATAGGCTAATATGTACGTGTCACTGTCTGTGTTTCTCCCTCATATAGTCTTCAGTAGAGTTTAGTAGAGTTCAGTATCGCAGCATCAGATCTCTTTTCTGACTGGAATGTGTCACTGTGTTCCAGATCAGGGCTCCCAGGCTACTCTGTCCACTAGCTACACAGCTGCCTCAAGTGAGTATGTTTATAATATTTACCCGCCACTGTCTGTCTCCCTCCCTCATGTAGTCTTAGAGATGCTGCGTTCAGTATCCTACAGCATCAGATCTCTTTTCTCATATAGAGAAGGTGTCTTAGAGATGCTGTGTTCAGTATCACAGCAACAGATCTCTTTTCTCATATAGAGAAGGTGTCTTAGAGATGCTGTTTTCAGTATCCTACAGCATCAGATCTCTTTTGTGACTGGAATGTGTCTCTGTTTTCCAGATGAGGACTCCCAGATAAGAGCTGCTTCAAGTGAGTATGCCACTCCACTCCACATCTACTCCACCTCCCTCAAAGAGAGAACACATCCACTCCACCTCCCTCAAAGAGAACACATCCACTCCACCTCCCTCAAAGAGAACACATCCACTCCACCTCCCTCAAAGAGAACACATCCACTCCACCTTCCTCAAAGAGAACACACTCCACCTCCCTCAAAGAGAGAGCACATCCACTCCACCTCCCTCAAAGAGAACACATCCACTCCACCTCCCTCAACAGCACACTGCAGTCATTACACCAATTCGCCTTATTCACCTGGCGGCCATTACGAGGCTGAGGGGTACACTTGCCATTACACCTCAGTCCAGCAGATGGTGGTGGTAATGCACTCCGTTTGCAAACTGCTAAAAAAACTCACTGAAGTGTACCCTCGTAATGACCACCGGGTGCATAAGGCGAATTAAACACACAGTTTAGCTGATGTAAACACCAATTAAACACACAGTTTAGCTGATGTAAACTTGTTTCACAGTTCCAGAGGTTGTGCCCTGTGGTTAGCCAAGTGTGTGTAGATCATCCTGCGCTCAATATCTGCCATTCTCCGACCTCTTGGTTTCATGTTCTCAGAATTTGTTTTTGATCAGAAGAGTTTGAGTTTGAGTTTATCTTCTAAGTACACGTTTTAGTTTGAGTAGCTACAATACTTCAGTGTGGCTGAGTGAATTAGACCATGTCCAACTGCTCTTCAGTGTGGCTGAGTGAATTAGACCCATGTGTCCAACTGCTCTTGGGCTTTGGCATATAGTGCAGTTTACAGATAAATGTGGTCAGAACTAAGTCTTAAACCATGACAAGGTCACCGCTGCTCTAACATTTAGTGCATTTTACAGATAAATGTGGACAGAACTAAGTCTTAAACCATGACAAGGTCACCGCTGCTCTAACATTTAGTGCATTTTACAGATAAATGTGGACAGAACTAAGTCTTAAACCATGACAAGGTCACCGCTGCTCTAACATTTAGTGCATTTTACAGATAAATGTGGACAGAACTAAGTCTTAAACCATGACAAGGTCACCGCTGCTCTAACATTTAGTGCATTTTACAGATAAATGTGGACAGAACTAAGTCTTAAACCATGACAAGGTCACCGCTGCTCTAACATTTAGTGCATTTTACAGATAAATGTGGACAGAACTAAGTCTTAAACCATGACAAGGTCACCGCTGCTCTAACATTTAGTGCATTTTACAGATAAATGTGGACAGAACTAAGTCTTAAACCATGACAAGGTCACCGCTGCTCTAACATTTAGTGCATTTTACAGATAAATGTGGACAGAACTAAGTCTTAAACCATGACAAGGTCACTGCTGCTCTAACATATAGTGCATTTTACAGAGAAATGTGGTCAGAACTAAGTCTTAAACCATGACAAGGTCACCGCTGCTCTGCATTTTACAGATAAATGTGGACAGAACTAAGTCTTAAACCATGACAAGGTCACCGCTGCTCTAACTGGACTGGTGGCACTTCTCTCTTTTGCAGGCGCAGATGATTCAGAGGCAGTTGAAGTCACAACACCATTAGCCACTTCCTCTCTATGAACTATTATAATGGAGACCCAGCCTAGTAACCACTTTGATGTAATAATCCTGACCAGGGGTGTCGGACTGGGGGTAAAACCACTTCTGATTAGGGCCCCAGGGGGAGGGAGGGCCCTTGAAAAGTCTGGAATATATTTTATTTTACTTGGATATTTTAATTTCCTTATTAAATTTAATAATAAATGTCAGAAGAAATGTAAATGGCTGAATAACTTGGTTGATTGACTGACTACATTTTGTATACAAAAAAAGTGATGACTAAGGTCTCACCCACCCCTTTCTAATACGCCAAATGGTTTAGTCCATCTGCACGCATGTTGTCGATGTTAGTTCAGTTGAGCATCAGTGTGGTGGTGGAGCGCAAACTCTGCTGCTGTTCAAGTGTCTTTCTCCAAGAAAGCTAAAACAGGTCACCAAAAACAGAAAGGAAAGACAGGAGAAGGAGATCAAAAAAAATGAGGGGAAACAATAGTTAACAGATTTATTTTCAAAGATAGGTGAGCACAAACTAGAACACAAAATCCATGGGGACAATTGCTCTGTCACTAGCTTAGCCACTTTTTACAGTTTAACACAGTTTTAAACTTGCCAGTGAAGCAAGAAGTCATGTGACGTCTTAAGCTCCATTGCTGTGTCATGTACCTGTGGTTTAATCTGCTCCTGCGTTTTACCTTGATCTCAATTGCTGTGTCTTCAAGGAAATTCACAGCATTATAACCGACACGACAACCTACACACACTGTTGGCTAGAATTATTTGTATTATTAATAATAACGTCTACTACATTTAGTCGTATTACACCAGATACAGTAGCCTACAATAAAGGCTACAAAATAGGAGTTGCTTAAATAGGCAAATGCCTAACTAAAATCGACAAAAAAACAGATTATTTGTCAGTAAAATAAATTAACGCACAGTAGATCATACTATATGAAACATAAAAGGTAAATTCCTTTGTATGCAGTCAACGGTAATGGTTAGCAATAATGGCTTGGCGAAATGCACTGCCTGCCTGCTAGATCAGCAGCATCAGGCCAGAAGTAGCCTATGAAAGTCCTCCAAGGCCTTGTGGCTGAGGGAAACGGGGCTCATCCCAGTCGATTGCTAAAATTGTGGAGGACTGCACGGGTGACTATTATGTTGCTTACCCTTTGTGGTGTGGTTCGTAGGCTGTTGTTGAAAATGCGTGCATCATGCACACTGCCGGGCCATCTCGCTACTAGATTACATTGCGAATGCGCATGTTGTTATCCCAAACCATTTGACAGTTTATAGAGCTGAATAGAAACGGTAATATTATAAAAATAATGTTATTACTTACTAATATTATTGCAAAACGTCTGCTCCACTATTTGACACATCAAAGTGTTTCACAGGCATTAAAGTCAGTTGTGAATTACGTGCCTACACCACACAAATGCATTTTGCCTTAGTGTATATTTGTAATGTTTAGGCAGACCAAATATCAGGGGATGTAGCCTTATGTTGATTAGTAAAGGCTGGAGTACACATGGTGCCATGGGAAATGAGTGGAATTACATGACCGTAAAACGCCGTGGAGATGTCTCTCTGCTCATCCTCGTTTGCCATGGCTATATAGTTGGGGTGAAGTGCAGCGATCAATAGCCTATAGCCTAATTTTTGCTCCTCGTTGTAATGTTCTATTCGCGACAATTGATTGATTTCATTTCATTAATACAGTGGATGAGATGATGGAAGAATCAGATCTCAGATTTCCACAAGACGATATATTGCAACATTATTTGCATTTTATAACTTTTAAAATTGACTTTACATTTCCAAAGTTTTTTGGTGGTAATTATGAAGGTCTGAGACCGAAACGTTGTGTTCTGTAGTGTTCTAATGAATAATTGCATGCGGAATGGACACTGTGCGAGATATCTTACTAGTAATTATAATACAAAAGACTTTTATTTAGCCGCAACAATCATAAAAACATATCCCCCCAAGATCCTGAAATGCGTCCACCATTAAAACTCGAAATCAGAGTAGGGTTTAACCCGAATTTAACTTGGAATCAGCTAATCCTGTGTGAGCTTAAACTTAGTAACCACAGTAAAGTAGGTTAGAGAATGTTGGGAGAGGAGGTTTGAAATGTGTGTGTTAATAAGCACACATCACAGATTATTAACCTACATTACAATTAATAGTTATTAACCTATCACCTAGTTCAAGTTCAAGTTTAAGTTACTTTATTTGTACCCAGAGGTAGATTTTGTTTGCCGTAGAGTCCTCATACACACACACACATGGGGAACAAAAGAGGCACATATCACACATCATTCAACTTACAGGTCCAGACTATACTTAAATATTGATGTGAACTAAAATACGGATAGTAAAAAGAAAAAAGACAGAAAAATAAAAACAAAATAAAACAGCAAAGTAAAAAGAAAACTTGTTTAAGTTGTAACACATAGATAAAGGTTAAAATATATATAGAGAAATAAGAAATACATAAAAGCAACAATAAATAAACACCTGTGCAAAGCATAACTATGACTTGTTCCTTAGTGTAATGGCTGCTGGGACAACACTGTTTTTGTGTCTTTTTGTTTTACACCTAGGGATTGTGAACCTACGGCCAGAAGGGAGAAGCAGAAACTCTGTGTGCAATGGATGGGAACTGTCGTTTAAAATTGAACCAGTGATGCACTGTAACTGTTTTGTGTACAAGGTCTCCACGTTGAGCTGTGGCTCACCAATCAGTCTGCTAGACCACTTTACTATTTGGTTGAGTAAGTTTTTATTTTTCAATGAGAGGTCTACAGATTCAGATGTGTACATTGGTGCGATTATTATTATTCATGGAGGCCCATCAGGACTGCCTATGCACAGGGCCCAGGATCTCTTGCTACGCCCTTGATCATGACCACCAGTGTGTTGATTGTAGAGAGATGAGCCCCATGTGCCCCTGTTATAGGTATCTGGCTATTATGCTAACTGGCTATTATGCTAACTGGCTATCATTAACTGGCTATCATTAACTGGTTATCATGTTAATTGGCTATCATGCTAACTGGCTATCGTGTTAACTGGCTATCGTGTTAACTGGTTATCATGTTAATTGGCTATCATGCTAACTGGCTATCATGTTAACTGGCTATCGTGTTAACTGGCTATCATGCTAACTGGCTATCATGTTAACTGGCTATCATGCTAACTGGCTATTATGCTAACTGGCTATGATGTTAACTGGCTATCGTGTTAACTGGCTATGATGTTAACTGGCTATCGTGTTAATTAAAAACCCCATACACATCGTCCCACACTCTACGCACAGATGCCCATCTCCTACCCCTTTGGGGGGGGGTCTCACTCCCAGACGCCTCAAGAGTGCTGCTGGCATGAAAACTAGTAACGTGGGCTTTTAGCTTGATTGTCAGCGCGCTCGACTCCCGATCCAAGTGCTGCTGTTTCACAGGTTCGAGTCCGGGCGTGTGCAGGGCTGAACCGCACAGGTTCAACACAACGCAGGTTACATTGGGGCAGTGACCTGGATTGGGAGTGAGATTTAGGGGGGTGAGTGTAACGGATACCAACTTAGCTGTACGTGTGGAATGTTGGTAAACCTCACTCCCCGACGCCTCAATGGTGCTGCTGGCATGAAAGCTAGTAGCCTGGGCTTTTAGCTCGATTGTCAGCACGCTCGACTCCCGATCCGAGGTGCTGTTTCGCGGGATCGAGTCAGGGCGTGTGCAGGGCTGAACAACGCAGGTTACAATAGCAAGTCCAATATGTTTAGGGGGGAAAAAATTGTCACTAAAATTAATGAATAATCGTGATAAATAATTGTGATCTCAATATTGATCAAAATAATGGTGTTTATCATTTTGGCCGTAACGGTGCAGCTGTTTTAACTATTATATTATTTAACATCACGTTTTGCCTTTTCATGGTTATTCCTTGGAATTGCATTTCTAGTTTGAGTAGGCCTATTACTGCTCGGGACATTTCTCCTCCACATAAAATTATAGAAAAACTTTCAGTGACTGAAACAAACTCTCTCTACACAGGAAAGCCACTGGTGTAACTGGTCCCCTCCGTGTCTCCTGCCTACTTTGACTGGCTGTCACATATGCTTTTGGTTTACATGTAGCCTGTTTGTCACGTATGCTTTTGGTTTATACGTAGCCTGTTGCCCCATAAAGTGTACGGATCTTGTGGTCCGGGTCTTACTCTGGCTGACTGCCTGACCAATGTCACATATATATGCTTTTGGTTTGCACGTAGCTGCAAGTACATTCACATATGCTTCCTGACAGGTCACGTAGGCTACATCATTCTCAGAAACTGTAAATGTGACTACAGTGACATTGTCATCTCTCATAAATATAAGTATAAGTATATATACTCTTTTGATCCCTATATAAGTATAAGGATATATACTCTTTTGATCCCGTGAGGGAAATCTGGTCTCTGCATTTAACCCAATCCGTGAATTAGTGAAACACACACAGCACATAGTGAACACACAGTGAGGTGAAGCACACACTAATCCCGGCGCAGTGAGCTGCCTGCAAGAACAGCGGCGCTCGGGGAGCAGTGAGGGGTTAGGTGCCTTGCTCAAGGGCACTTCAGCTGTGGCCTACTGGTCGGGGCTCAAACCGGCAACCCTCCGGTTACAACCCTCCGGTATGGCTCTTGTGCTGCTGCCTGTCTAGCCCTGGTGTGCAGGGTCCTCTGTGTGTGTGTATGTGTGTGTGTATTCTAGTTTTCTGGTGTGCATGTTAAGACGCAGTTCTGCAGAACCCTGCTATTCTACTGCATGTGCATGTTTAGACAGATGCACAACCAGCTAGAAAAGACTAAGACAAATGAATAACACAGACTGCACCCAGAGAACACTGCAGCACATGACACAGACTGCACCCAGAGAACACTGCAGCACATGACACAGACTGCACCCAGAGAACACTGCAGCCTCTTGCACGCTGAGAGCAGAACACCACGGCCTCTTGTTCAGTGGAACAGCTGAGAACACCACGGCCTCTTGTTCAGTGGGAAACTGAATGTGGTCAGTGGTGAGAGGCCAGCATGTGAACCACAGACACAAATAGCCTCAGACAGATACAGTATAGCATGCAAGATATGAAGCACCAACGTGGTGCAATAGGGAGAAACACAAGCAACTAGCAATATTGTAGATTTTTGAAGCTTCTACAAGCAACTAGCAATACTGTACCTTTTGAAGCTTCTACAAGCAACTAGCAATATTGTAGATTTTTGAAGCTTCTACAAGCAACTAGCAATACTGTACCTTTTGAAGCTTCTACAAGCAACTAGCAATACTGTACCTTTTGAAGCTTCTACAAACAACTAGCAATATTGTAGATTTTTGAAGCTTCTACAAGCAACTAGCAATATTGTAGATTTTTGAAGCTTCTAAATTGGTGTTATTTTTGCACAAGTGGCACTACTGGCACCCACTGCATTTTTAACATGTGAGCTACTTCTATTAAACATTTTCATATCATACGCTCACAGAATCCTGGCTCTGAGCCACAATGGGAGTGATGGGGCCTGACAAGAGCTGCTATTGGATCAGCCCAGTGTCAGTAAGAGCTGTTATTGGATCAGCCCAGTGTCATTAAGAGCTGTTATTGGATCAGCCCAGTGTCAGTAAGAGCTGCTATTGGATCAGCCCAGTGTCAGTAAGAGCTGCTATTGGATCAGCCCAGTGTCAGTAAGGAAAATGAACCAATTGGAAGAGCTGTTATTGGGCCGCTCATACCTGCCAACATTTAGCTTTTAATTTGTTTTTTTCTTTTTTGGGGGGGTCAGTGTTTGCATATTTAACATGTTTCATACACTCCTTGCATCTGCATTTCGGCCGTTGCTTTTACCGAAAGGGATACGCATGCCAGTTATGTATCCACCTGCTGCCTGCAGCCTTCCTCCAAAACTCCAAAACTCCAAAGATTCTGTTCCGAGGACACAATTTGCCTACTGTGTATCAACAACACTCAATAACAGTTATAATGTGATGTGTTAATCACAAAATTTCTTCTAACAATTTCACAAAGGCTATTCAACTAGCCTTTGGGTTTTGGGTTTCCAGATTTTATGACAAAAAGGTTGAAATCAAAGTAAGTCATTGTATAGGCTATGTGTAGGGTGAATATCATACCCAATATGGCATCCCGGAAAATGTCAGACTAACAGAAAACATCAATGGACGTGATTTTCAAATGAAGTTTGATGGTCATGCAAATTCCGGGAGTTTTCCGGGAGAAATCGGAAGGGCGCCGGGAGATGACCTTGACACTTTAACACCACACAACATGTGCATAGCCCCACACTTTAACACACAACATGTACATAGCCCCACACTTTAACACACAACATGTACATAGCCCCACACTTTAACATTACACAACATGTGCATAGCCCCACACTTTAACACACAACAAGTGCATAGCCCCACACTTTAACACACAACATGTGCATAGCCCCACACTTTAACACACAACATGTGCATAGCCCCACGCCATCTGGTTCCCTGTCTGTCTCGGACCACCATGCCCTCTGGTTCTCTGGTCCAGTGCCCCTACGCAGGCAGCACGCCAAATGGACCATCACGGTCAAGAATATCAAACGCTCAGGAATATCAAACGTGGGACACCTCCACCTCTCCCATGCTACACCAGCAGGACACCTCCACCTCTCCCATGCTACACCAGCAGGACACCTCCACCTCTCCCATACAACACCAGCAAGATGATAACCAGCAGGACACCTCCCCCAGCAGCAGGACACCTCCACCTCTCCCATGCTGCACCAGCAGGATGATAACCAGCAGGACACCTCCCCCTCTGCTGTCTGCCCGCATAGTGCCGCCTCTGCTGTCTGCCCGCATAGTGCCGCCTCTGCTGTCTGCCCGCATAGTGCCCCCTCTGCTGTCTGCCCGCATAGTGCCCCCTCTGCTGTCTGCCCGCATAGTGCCGCCTCTCCTCCTCACCGCTGGATGGAAACTTGGAAAATTCAATTTCTGTTGAGAACGTTGAGAAGCTTAGCCTACTATGGGCAGCCGTGGCCTACTATGGGCAGCCGTGGCCTACTGGTTAGAGCTTCGGACCTGTAACCGGAGGGTTGCCGGTTCGAACCCCGACCAGTAGGCACGGCTGAAGTGCCCTTGAGCAAGGCACCTAACCCCTCACTGCTCCCCAAGCGCCGCTGTTGTTGCAGGCAGCTCACTGCGCCGGGATTAGTGTGTGCTTCACCTCACTGTGTGTTCACTGTGTGCTGAGTGTGTTTCACTAATTCACGGATTGGGATAAATGCAGATACCAAATTTCCCTCACAGGATCAAAAGAGTATATATACTTATGTAGAGTATGTACTACTTATACGTTAGTGCAGCTAGAAACATATTTTTTTCCAATGTCATTAACGTGAACAATATTAGACAGCTAACCTTATGTTAAATTTTTGCATGTGAAACCCCCTTTGTAATTAATTTTCGGATATCCATTTTAAAACTGGAAGAATGTCTAATAATGGGCTCTGCTATAACAGCAATGCAAACGTTAACTGGACTCCACACACTTTGGAACTTCTAGCTCCCCTGCACCTCAAATCAAATGGATTTGAAAATGTAGGCTAGACTGTCGCTTTGGATCTAAGAAGTTTTGTTTTGTTTTTTTAGTTTTGTTTTTTTAAAGGGGCGATGTTTGATTGGGGAAGTAGCCACAGTGAGAGACAGATGTGCAACTGAGTGAAAACATGTCCACACATTATATAGGTCATCAACAGCAGGGTTGTCACCACACGTTCAGCTCTCGTGTTCACACATTATAAGCAGCATCAACAGCAGGGTTGTGACCACACGTTCAGCTCTGGTGTCACCAAAGAGCTCTTCGGCGGAGGTAAGAGCCTACTTTTCAAATTGTTCTATTCACTTGTTTCATCTATTTATGTATAACTTACTATAATAGTGATAATTATTATTTATGTCAAGAAATTCAATCTCAGCTAAGTATTAGCAAAAGGTCAATGTTAGATTTAAAGTGTGAAAAGTGTTAGTGTACAGTGTTAAACGTGTTCGTGTACAGTGTTAAACGTGTTAGTGTACAGTGTCAAAGTGTTCCCTGTACAGTGTTAAAGTGTTCTCTGTACAGTGTTAAAGGTGTTCTGTGTTAAAGTGTTAGTGTACAGTGTTAAAGTGTTAGTGTACAGTGTCAAAGTGTTCTCTGTACAGTGTTAAAGGTGTTCTCTGTACAGTGTTAAAGTGTTAGTGTACAGTGTTAAAAAAAACATTACAGTGTTCTGGCAGTGAGCACATCAGATAATGAAAAACTCAAAATTACTATAATGGACAATACAATCATTTTGCAAATAAAAATAGTGTTACTTCTGTGTGTTATCTTCCAGGGGCACTGGGGATGGCCAATCATGTCAAACAACGTTGCCCCAACTGTAGTTTTAAATGTACTGATGAGTGCTGCATGGCTAAATGTGCTGATGAGTGCTGCATGGCCTTGATTAAGAAATATTAACCCAGAGGAGGACTCAGTGCCCAGTCCAGTTTAGATTATTTTTTTGTCTTATCTAAGGCTACGTTCAGACTAGGCTTCTTTTTTAAGATGCCAGCATCCGTTTTACATTATAATCGTATGGAGTAGACTGTGCTTTGAAAAAAGTCATCGGCTTCTTAGAAAACACCATGGCGAGCATCTTTTTCTGTAGCTTTTAAAGTTGAGAAATGTTCAACTTCTAGCGGTAAAACGCCCTACATCACACTGTTTTTTTGACAGCTGACCAATCACAAGCAGATAACCGAAAAAGATGCTTCTGACTGCTTTTTGGAACAAAAAAAATGGCAGAGTTTTTAAAAACTGAAAAAGCGTTCTTAGCTCAACTTATTTTGCCAGAAAAAGAAGCCAAGTCTGATCCTCACAAGTCCATAAATGAACCTTTTCTTCTTCTTCTTGCCAGTATATCTTCTTCAAATAATTATTTCTTAATATCTTTGTAGGTTATGCCAAAATGGATAATGAGCTGGATTACAATATGGAATTAGATTATGCTGACTATGACAATTACTCTACTGATAATTCAACAGCGGGGGAAGAGCATTCAATGAAATTCCAATCGACATGCTTCACAGAGGCAGCTTGTGTCACCCTTGTGGTGATCAATGGTGTTATTTTTGTCTTGGGCGTCCTTGGAAACGGAATAGTGATTTGGATCGCCGGTCTCAAGATGAAGAAGACCATCAACACCACCTGGTACCTGAGCCTGGCAGTGTCTGACTTCCTTGTCTGCGCGATCCACCCCTTCAACATCGCTCACCTGGCTCTTCAGGACTGGGTGTTTGGTGTCTTCCTGTGCAAGTGCACCTCCTTCATGATGTTCGTCAACATGTTCAGCAGCATCTTCCTGCTGGTCTTCATCAGCGTGGATCGCTGTGTTGCCGTGATGTTCCCCGTGTGGGCCCAGAACCACCGGACCGTCCGAACCGCATCCGTCGTCGTCGTTCTGGCCTGGGTGCTCGCGGCGGTTCTCAGCATTCCATCCATCATATTCCGGGAGGTCAAGCACCATATGGGCAAGAGCCACTGCTTCAACAACTACATGGCAGACCCACACAGCCACACCGCCATCGCCGTCAGCCGCTTCGTCTCCGGCTTCGTTGTGCCTTTCTCCATCATCATCGTGTGCTACTCCGTGATCACCCTCAGACTCACGGGCAGTCAGATCAAGAGGTCGTCCAAGCCCCTGAAAATCATGACGGCGCTCATCGTCACCTTCTTCATCTGCTGGCTGCCCTACCACGTCTTCATCCTGCTGGAGCTCCACCCCGCTGCCCACGACCACCAGCACCTTGTGCACGGGCTGCAGTACGGCACCATGCTCGCACTAGCCAACAGCTGCCTCAACCCCGTGCTCTACGTGTTCATGGGCAACGACTTCCGGAGGAAGTTCAAGAGCTCTCTGCTGTCCAAAATCGAGAACGCCATGGGAGAGGACAATCGCACCACCAGTCGTTACCTGTCACGCTCAAGCTCAGTGGACACAAGGGCTTCCACTCATATCTAAATGTCCACTCATATGTAGATGTCCACTCATATGTAGATGTCCACTCATATCTAAATGTCCACTCGTATCTAAATGTCCACTCATATGTAGATGTCCACTCATATGTAGATGTCCACTCGTATCTAAATGTCCACTCATATTTAGATGTCCACTCATATCTAAATGTCCACTCATATCTAAATGTCCACTCATATCTCGTATCTAAATGTCCACTCATATTTAGATGTCCACTCATATCTAAATGTCCACTCGTATCTAAATGTCCACTCATATCTCGTATCTAAATGTCCACTCATATCTAAATGTCCGCTCATATCTAGATGTCCACTCGTATCTAAATGTCCCCTCATATTTACTGAACTGAAGTAGATGACGTGACATAACTAATGTAATGTCTCATTATTTGGTACATAACCTGATGGCCTGCACACTTTCTTCAGTTCTTCAATTCACTGAATTGTATGTGTTATAAATATTTTTCTTACGTGTGGGGAAGTGATGTTGCTGGGGGTACAGCAGTATTGTCAGAATAAGGAATATTACCGATAGTTAGAATATTAGTCATAAAAAACATGTCTTTTATTTATGTCTTTCATTTTTGCATACGTGCAGGTGTAATCAGTGCCTGTGTGTGTTTGTACACATCATGTGTGTTATGCATGTATCATATCTGAATGTAATACATAGAACAATGCAAACAGCACACAACACAGAGCATTGGAATATTTCACATCACACAACACAGACCATTGGAATATATCACATCACACAACGCCAGAGCATTAAAATATATCACATCACACAACACAGATCATTGGAATATATCACATCACACAACGCCAGAGCATTAAAATATATCACATCACACAACACAGATCATTGGAATATATCACATCACACAACGCCAGAGCATTAAAATATATCACATCACACAACACAGATCATTGGAATATATCACATCACACAACACAGACCATTGGAATATATCACATCACACAACACAGATCATTGGAATATATCACATCACACAACACAGAGCGTTGGAATAAAATGTGTTTATTTGTGCCAGGCTGTGTTATGGTTGTATCTATTAATTATTATATTAATGGATTAATTATTATATTAATGGATTATATTAATTAACTATTATATTAATGGATTAATTATTATATGTCTCTCAAATTAAAATATATAATTCCTCATTGGGTTTTGTCTGCCTGTGATAACATCACACTTTTTTATCATTTGGTAGGCACTTTATCCTAGGCATTTTTTACATTACATTTCATTTAGCAATAGTCAAGTTGAAAATGTGTGTCAAAGGTTCTGCAATAGACCGAGTGGTTAGTGGTGTTCGCTGATTAATAAAATCAAATATATCGGCGCAATGTTTGATTTCCAGCCGTGTTATTTGCTATTGTGGAACTATTCTTTCAGACACCTTACAACCGCGTCTAAACTTCCGCTCAATATTTGAACCTGAAGCATAGACAGTAAAAGAGGGTCTCGCAAAAAGACTACAACCAAATATAAACAGCCCCCGTTTCCAGTGGCGCAGTAATATCAACGTGCAATGAGTCTTCCAACAGAAATCAATGGGATTTTACAAAATGCCAAATAAAACACGACATAAACTGTATTTCGCTACGCTACTTATTTTGGAACATCAACGAACACCACTAACCACTCGGTGAGTTGCACAGTTTTGAAAACGAACGTTAAGGGTTGTTTTATGAACATATTTGTGCATGCCTGTAGGCAGCCACTCTGTAGTCAAAGGCGATTCAAAACAAGTCAGAAAAGTCGAGACAGGACCCATCATCAAAATGTCGGTGTCCACCACTCTAGTTCATCCAAAACAAACCAGAAAAGGGACTCAAAGTGCTAAATACCGGAATTATCCGTTAAGTCCATCTAAATGTATCATAGTCAGTTGAAAACCTGTTGTATCAATTTTTTTGGAGGTTAGGTGTTTCATTTTCATATATTGACCTGCCCTGTCATGAAATCAACTGTTTTATTTGTGTATGTGTGTGTATTTAGCATGGGACCACTCTGGAAATCAACTGTTTTATTTGTGTGTGTGTGTGTGTGTGTATGTATTTAGCATGGGGCCACTCTGGAAATCAACTGTTTTATTTGTGTGTGTGTGTGTGTGTGTGTGTGTGTGTGTGTATGTATTTAGCATGGGGCCACTCTGGAAATCAACTGTTTTATTTGTGTGTGTATTTAGCATGGGACCACTCTGGAAATCAACTGTTTTATTTGTGTGTGTGTGTGTGTGTGTATGTATTTAGCATGGGACCACTCTGGAAATCAACTGTTTTATTTGTGTGTGTGTGTGTGTGTGTGTGTATGTATTTAGCATGGGGCCACTCTGCCTAAAAACAATCTGGCCCAGCTTGCCCTCTGGTGGTGAACCCACTCCATTACACCAGCTCTCCCTCCTCTGCTGTAGTAGTGTCTGGACTGAAGTACATCTGGATCTCTGCGCCAGTTCCCCCTCTGGTGGTGAAGGGCCATGCTCCGACTAGTAACAGGGTCATTCCACGTCAATTCAACCAGGGTCTCAAAAAATTCTGAAAAAATTACCAGGTGTACCTATGTTATCTAGTAGACACACTGTAAAATTTTCCAAGATACAGCCAGTTTTTCTTTGATTTTGTTCGGCCTCTTTTTTTTTTTTGCAGCTCAGCAACCTACGATTCACATGAACTTTTTAAAAACATTAACATGACAGTAAATCTGAAGATGGTTTAATTAAAACAACAAAGTGTAACCACAACAAAGTGTAACCACAACAAAGTGTAACCACAACAAAGTCTAACCACAACAAAGTGTAACCACAACAAAGTCTAACCACAACAAAGTGTAACCACAACAAAGTCTAACCACAACAAAGTGTAACCACAACAAAGTCTAACCACAACAAAGTCTAACCAAGTCTAACCACAACAAAGTCTAACCACAACAAAGTCTAACCTTTTCTCAAGACATTGTTTTTCCTCATGTGAAGGTAGTTTTCCAGGGTTTTCAGGGAGCAGATAGGACTGTATATATCCAGCATCCATTCAAGTCTATGGTCCCACACATACACTATCACACTGAAACGTATTCTGTTGCTTACTGTACTGAAGTGAAGCTTGCCATTACCCACCCTGTTAAAAGTGTCCCAGGATTGCAGCGCACCATTACCCACCCTGTTAAAAGCGTCCCAGGATTGCAGCGCACCAGGGTGGCCATTGTCCAGCAGCTCACAGCCTGCCCATCTTTGCTGGACATTCATTTCTTGGACAGAGACACACAAAATAATAATGCATTGTGTATCTGTCTTTTGGCACTGAAGGTCATATTTACTGATCAACCAATGTAAAACTGTTCAAAAGGTTTATAATAAAACATATAATTTATATTTAAAAGTAATGTAGAAAAGAATGTATCTAAGTCTTCTTGAAGCATATGTTATTGTGATACATTTAATATTTGCCTTGCTTATGATGCAAACCTAAAAAGGACAAAACTTCAATACAAGAAGTTCCTGTCCTGTGGTTGTATACCACTGCCAACCAGTTCAGCTTCAGTCTACATGCACGGGGAGCTCACCTTGACCTTTGACCATCAAAATCGTATTCTTCCTCCAAGTCCACGTTAATACCGGCAGTTCCACCAAATTTGTAAAAATTCCCTCAAAGTATTCCAGGTACAGTATATTATGTTCATAGAACGGGACATACATAAGGTCACTATATTGATTTTTTAACCTTTGAACCCCAGAATATAATCGGTTCAGTTCAAGTGAGTGTGCTAAATCTGAAGGAATTCCCAAGAGGCGTTCTTGATATAAGGTGTTCACAAGGAAGGTGTTGTGTTGTGGTTGCTGAGGGCTGGTGTTGTGGTTGCTGAGGGCTGGTGTTGTGTTGTGGTTGCTGAGGGCTGGTGTTGTGGTTGCTGAGGGCTGGTGTTGTGGTTGCTGAGGGCTGGTGTTGTGTTGTGGTTGCTGAGGGCTGGTGTTGTGGTTGCTGAGGGCTGGTGTTGTGGTTGCTGAGGGCTGGTGTTGTGTTGTGGTTGCTGAGGGCTGGGGCCTGTACTACGAAGGGAGCTTAACCTACCCAGATGTAACCCAGGGTTACTTTGTTAAACCGGGGTTGACAAAACCTGGTTATCTTTAGTGGTGTTAATCGGTACTACGACGCTGATTATGAAGTTGATTTGTTGAGCCGGGGTTAACCTCATTGGAGTTTGTGCGCGTTCACATAAAAGGGGCGGGTTGCAGCGCAAGTCACCAATTTCAATGATACGACAAACACTGTACGACAAAAATCAAATACGTCGGCAGCAAACAAAGCAAGACAAGGCTGTTGGCAACGTATTGCAGGGGGTTGTTTCTAGAAAGCGTCGTTTGCTAACTTGCATCGCAACCTTGGTAGTACGCTCCATCGTTCTTGGATTTGGTGTTTCTAGAAAGGGTAGTTCGAACTCTCAATCGCAAACAAGGACGCAAAGTTTGGTCTTTTGAAATACTGCCCCTAGGCAGTGGCACTTGTGTCGTTCCAGAGCCCGTCTACGGAGAGCCTCCCCACTCTCTATTAATCCCATACAAACCGAATTTGGCTGCAGTTCACCAGAGTTCACCTAGATGGCGATCGCGGGCGAGTCCAAAATACATGGGGTCCTATGGAGCTACATGGCTACATTTATTGTTTTCACCTATTTAACAACTGAAACCCTCAGATTTTATTTTATTTTTCGCAAAATGGATATGGATTATCAATCAAAAGTGAAATAATCCGGGAGTCATGTCCTTTCGTTTTCTTACAGGTTGGGTTGTTGTTGCCCATAACACGCTAGCATTGATGCTATGCTATGCTATGATCATGCTAATGAATGAGTCATTGACACGTTTGAAAGGCTTTTTAGAACAATTAAGTGACTTTAAAAAATATAATACTCAACCAAGTGTATTGTCTTTGCTTCCCCTTTCGAATACAATATTCAAATTACTTGAAAAAAATTATATCCCGAGAAAAGTGGATTTTGAGGGGTACAGCTCCATAGACCTCCATTCATTCTGGACTCGCCCACGAGCGCCCCTAGATGCAGTACCACACCGGAAGCGTTCCGAGAGTGAAGGTTCTCCCCTTATTAGACAATAGGCGAGTTCGACTTGCGGCAGATCTGTGCAGATCTGACTTGATGTGATGCATGCTGGGTTGAACACAATGCATACTGGGATGGACGCAATGCATACTGGTTAGAAATTCTGTCCGACTTCTGTCAGCCGGGGAGGGACTTACCACCGTGACACCATGTCACATGGCCTTAAAATATCGCGGGAGTCTTAGCCTGCAGACAGATCTTGCAGTTGCCTTCCACGAGCTGCACGAGCTGAAACACGCCCTCATGACGTCAGTTCAAAGACGTGATAGGGCCATTTGGGAGGAATGTCCTCATGACGATTATGACTAGAGGCTCATGCTGCTTCCTTATGTTGGAATATGCGAAAATAAACAGAAATCGAAGGGATACCTTCTTATACGTGATTTCTGCAACAATGGTAGGCTAGCCTACTGAAAAAGTTTGGATATTCTGTTATTTTCTGCTGTTGGCTAAATAGATAGACACACATATAGGGGAAACACTTGATATTGAATTTATGTGCTACAAAGCAGGCCTGTTAACTGTATGACAACAGTGGTTTATTTAAACCACATCATAAGAATTTATTTCGTCAGTCATCATGCTCATTTTAATGAGTAAGAATGAAAGTTCTGCTGTGTTTATTGCAAACAACATTCCGCGATATCTCCCGCGAGTCACGTCAGGCAGACTGTAGCCTTTCTGTCTGGGATGAGCTGCCCTCTGTTGTAGCTCCTCCCGGCTAGCCTCTGAAGATCACGTTTACGTAGAAAGCCAGACGAAAGTCAGACTCAGTCAAGACGAACAAGCCTAATGATATGTATCGCTGCATCATCAACAACGTTGTTGGAACTATGGTGTTCGAACGTCGGCGGTAGCGAATTGCGACACAGGTACGATGCTTTCTGGAAACAGGTGTAACAGTGTCGTTGTTTGGTCGCAAGTTGCGTCGTACCATGGTGGTTGAGCAACGTCGTTGCTAACTTTTCTAGAAACGACCCCCTGATCGGGTAGCCTATGCCTAAAAGTAAAGTTTTATTTCCACATGTTCTTCAAATATGTGTTACGGAGGATTAATAGCTTGCGGAATGTCTGAAATGAGTTGAAATAATTAAATTGCCTATTTTGAGTTCATAGAAAGGCCTACAGATGCAACACAATTCAGAAGTGGGCATATTAGATAGATAGATAGATAGATAGATAGATAGATAGATAGATAGATACTTTATTGATCCCCAAGGGGAAATTCAAGGGTCTCAGTAGCATACAGACATCACACACAACATGCACTTACATGGGCCTACATAATAAGGATATTAGCCTACATAATAAGGATAATTGAATGTTTAAGTAGCCCCCATTGACTGATTTAGTGTATGCCTAATCCTGTGAACATTTCAGATGCAACACCATTGCCAAACGCACATGGCAGCAGGTGAAACTGAAACACAAAAACATTATTATGAATAGTAGGTTTATATAGTTATAGCTTGCATTAATATTTCTTAATTATGAAAACATGTAGGCCTAGTATGCTTATAGCCTTCACTTGGCCTCTGTTTTACAGCTAACAAGAAAAAAGTGTCTTTGAACACTACTGTAGGAGGAAAGGCACCAGAGTGTTCCGGTTCCGGCGCCGTCAGGTGTGGCAGCCTACTCAGCAGCTCAGTGTCTTAGTGTTTGTTTCTACGTCTTTTGTCTACTTTTTGTTTACTTTTTACTTCGCAACTTTTTGGATTACACACTTTGAGGAGTGTCTTTATTCTATCCTATGGATACGGACATATTACAACGCTCCAGCGACAGCAAGCTTGTGTACACAAGGAACCAGCTGATCGCACTATGACGGAATGCTGGCTGTGTTCGCGACAACATCCCAGAGGAACTGTGGTGCTTTCGGGGTTGCAGAGCGGGAGTAAAAGTGAAGACGAGGCGTCGGGAGAAGAAGTGGAGATACAAGCCCTCAGTTCCATCGATTGTGATGGGAAACGTGAACTCACTGGCTAATAAGACTGACGAACTGGATGCCCTGGTAAGAAACCAGAAGTTGTACAGGGAATGTAGTTTGTTATGCTTTACGGAGACGTGGCTAACAAGCCATATCCCCACTTCTAACGTTGAGCTGCCCGGCTTCAGTGTAGCTCGTTTGGACAGAGACTGTAAACTTTCTGGCAAAAAGAAGGGAGGCGGACTGGTGCTGTACATTAACAATAGATGGTGCAATCCCGGACATGTAACAGTAAAGGAGACTGTATGCTGTAAGGATGTGGAGTTGTTAGCGGTTAGTCTCCGTCCGTATTACATGCCGAGGGAGTTCTCGCACGCAATTGCTGTCTGTGTTTACATTCCACCTCGAGCTCTTCCGGATACAGCGTGTGACGGCATCCACTCCACAATCGCAAGGCTTCAAACCCAACACACTGACGCCTTTTTGGTGATCTCTGGCGACTTCAATCACATAACACTGGATTCCACACTCACAAATTTTTACCAGTATGTTGACTGCCCTACAAGGAAAAACAGGACAATAGACCTCATGTATGCAAACGTGAGGGATGCATACAGTGCAAACCCCCTCCCCCCACTGGGAAAGTCAGACCACAACCTCATTTATCTCCAGCCAATGTACAAGCCAAAGTACAGAGGCTACCAGTTCCCACACGCACCTTCAGGAAGTGGACACCCGAAGTGGATGAGGCTCTGAGAGACTGCTTCGAGTGTACTGACTGGAGTGTGTTACAGAATGGAGAGGACTTGGAGGAGGTCACACAGTGCACAACTGACTACCTGAACTTCTGCATGGACATTGTTGTTCCCACCAGAACTGTACGCTGCTTTCCCAACAACAAGCCTTGGATAACCAGCAATGTCAAGACCCTTCTTAACAGGAAAAAGATGGCGTTCAGAGAGGGGGACATGGCAGAGCTGAGGCGCGTGCAAGGGGAACTCAAATTCATGCTGAAGGAGGCTAAGGAGGATTACAGAAAGAAGGTGGAACAGAAGCTGCAGGAAAACAACTTGAAGGAGACATGGGACTGCATGAAGGTTATCACTGGCCTGAAGAAGAACAGCAGCTCTGTGGAGGGGGACCTGGACTGGGCGAACCAGTTGAACCACTTCTACAACAGGTTTGACTGCCCTGCTCCAGCTCCAATGGCGGTGGTCTGTCCTCCACCCCCAGCCCCCACCCTCACACCCCCTCAATACCAGCGCAACACTCACCTCCATCATCACAGGCTATCGTACCCCCACCATCACTGGATTTTGCACCCCTCCCCCACATGGCGATCACGAACAATGAGGTGACAACGACCTCAGTCAACAGCCATCAGACACACAGATCCCAGATGCACTCCTCCCCCTCCCCTCCCCTCACACCCCTCACCATTACAACAGATCAAGTGACAGTCCAACTTAAGAAATTGCGCAGCAATAAAGCAGCTGGGCCTGACAGACTGTCCAACACTGTGGAAGACATCATGTCTCACCCCTGTCCCTAAGAAGCCACACCCTAGTGAGCTTAATGACTACAGACCTGTCGCTCTTACATCACATGTGATGAAGACAATGGAGAGATTGGTCTTAGGTATGCTCAGACCCCAGGTACGCCATGCACTAGACCCGCTACAGTTTGCTTACCAGGAGAAAGTGGGCGTGGACGATGCCATCACTTATCTCCTACACAGGACACATTCCCACCTGGACAAGGGGAAAAGTGCTGTGAGAATCATGTTCTTTGATTTCTCAAGTGCTTTTAACACCATCCAGCCCCTCAGATTGGGAGACAAGCTCTTGCAGATGGGTGTGGACGCTCACCTGGTAACCTGGATTACAGATTACCTGACCGAGCGACCACAGTTCGTCAGACTGTACACATCTGACTTCTGCTACAACACCGAGTCATGCCACATGCAGAAGTTTTCTGATGATACTGCAATTGTGGGGTGTATCAGGAACGGGCAGGAGGAGGAGTACAGGAGCCTGGTGGAGGACTTTGTGCAATGATGCAAACTCAATCACCTTCAACTCAACACTTCAAAGACCAAGGAGATGGTGGTGGATTTCCGCAGGTCTAAGCCCACTCTGCTACCAGTCCACATTGATGGGGTCAATGTGGAGGTGATTAGCACCTACAAGTATCTGGGTCTCCACCTGGACAATAAACTGGACTGGTCAGCCAACACTGATGCACTCTACAAGAAAGGGCAGAGCAGGCTGTACTTCCTGAGGAGGCTGCGGTCCTTCAATGTGTGCAGTAAGCTCCTCAGGATGTTCTACCAGTCAGTCAGCGTCCTCTTCTATGCAGTAGTATGCTGGGGAGGAAGCACAAGGAAGAAGGATGTGGGGCGAATTGACAGGCTGGTAAGGAAAGCTGGCTCTGTAGTGGGAGCTGAACTGGAGTGCATCACTTCACTATCTGACAAAAGGACCCTGAACAAACTGATCAACATCTTGGACAATGAGTGTCACCCACTCCACAGCACTATTGTTAAGCAGAAGAGCCTGATCAGCTGGAGACTTCGCTCACTGCCTTGCACAACTGACAGACTGAGAAAGTTATTTGTCCCCAGGGCCATTGAACTGTTCAATGCCTCACTTATGGGAAGAGGAGAGATAGACTTCTCTGTATAGTCTGTCTGCCTCTTCACCCCCTCCATGTTTGGTACTGTCTGTCCACTAGCCACTTGTACCACTGTCTTTATGCCTCACTGTTTGCGTGCTAGATTAGCACATATGCATAACCCCCCCCTCCATGCCACAGCCGAACTGTGGCCACATTTTCTTAAATAGTTAAATATATAGATATATAGACTTTACTTTACTTTATTTCTGCACTGTTGACTTACTTATTTGCACTATCACCATGATCACTATCACCATTGCACTACCACCATGACACTCATTCACACTCATTCACACAGAGCACCTTAGAGCACCTTACCATACCATACCATACCAAGCACAGAGAATCACAGGCTCAGTCCCTGCCTCAGTCATTGCAAGCGCCTCTGATTTATTAATCACCACTATGTGGATACTGTTTTTAGAATTGATTTAGATTAAGTGTTAATATAATTTGTATTTTTGTAATTTGTATTTTAGTATATTTTTATATATTGTATTAAGTGTTAGTATAATTTGTATTTTACTATATTTAGCATATTCTTTATCTTCTACTGTCCTTACTGCTTAGTTGTGTTTTTATATTATATACTTTAATTACTCTTTCTGCTGTTAAAGAATGTGGTTGTGTTGTATGTATGCTGCTGAGACCTTGAATTTCCCCTGGGGATCAATAAAGTATCTATCTATCTATCTGTCTATCTACAGTAGCAGAGTTGGCCAAATAATAGTGGAAGGCCGATTATGGAAGGGGTTGAGGGAGACATTCGGTCGGATTCTGGTGCTGTGGAAATGTGTAGCCTTTATGTGCAGGGCACAGTAATATGACATTCATTTCAACAAGTTTGTTAAAATGGTGATTTTAATTTATTAGGCCTACTGTAGGCTATGTCCGATTTATTTTTGGCTATTCTTGCTCAGATGTTCAGCATACTGTAGGCCTATGTCCGATTTATTTTTGGACATATATTCTTGCTCAGATATTCAGCATCACTGATGGAATACATGAATGTCCACGTAAGGGCATTGCTATGACGGGTGACATTAGAGACGTCTGCCTAGATCATCTGACAAAGATAACGAATTCCCTCGGCTGACAATCTATATCTTCATAGAGAATATCGCACGGGTAGCCTATATATATTTTCTGGCGGTCTCTAAAACCCGTTGCCCTGCGAAGAGAGGCCCTCACGATTTGCGCTCCAATGTCGTATGGATCATCCAGGTACGCCAACATTGTCTTGGGAGAAATTGTTAGTGGAGGGGTGGTACTTATAAAGGGTGTGGTTAATGGAAATCTCGGGTTAACCAAGAACATAACCTGCTCGGAGCAGGTTTGAGATGCAGCGTAAATTGCCATGGCAGCATACCTCGGTTAAAACCTATCCACCTTTCGTAGTACGGGTTAATCGGGAAGTTACGCCACACGCGATCAAGTTACTCTCAAAGTTACCCAGATAAGCCAGTAACCCCGCTTCGTAGTACAGGCCCCAAGTGTTGTGTTGTGGTGGTGTTGTGTTGTGGTTGCTGAGGGCTGGTGTTGTGTTGTGGTTGCTGAGGGCTGGTGTTGTGGTTGCTGACGGCTGGTGTTGTGGTTGCTGACGGCTGGTGTTGTGGCTGCTGAGGGCTGGTGTTGTGTTGTGGCTGCTGAGGGCTGGTGTTGTGTTTTGGTTGCTGAGGGCTGGTGTTGTGGCTGCTGAGGGCTGGTGTGGTTGCTGACGGCTGGTGTTGTGGCTACTGAGGGCTGGTGTTGTGTTGTGGCTGCTGAGGGCTGGTGTTGTGTTGTGGTTTCTGAGGGCTGGTGTTGTGTTGTGGTTGCTGAGGGCTGGTGTTGTGGCTGCTGACGGCTGGTGTTGCGTTGTGGTTGCTGAGGGCTGGTGTTGTGTTGTGGTTGCTGAGGGCTGGTGTTGTGTTGTGGTTGCTGAGGGCTGGTGTTGTGTTGTGGTTGCTGAGGGCTGGTGTTGTGTTGTGGTTGCTGAGGGCTGGTGTTGAGGGCTGGTGTTGTGGTTGCTGAGGGCTGGTGTTGTGTTGTGGTTGCTGAGGGCTGGTGTTGAGGGCTGGTGTTGTGTTGTGGCTGCTGAGGGCTGTTGTGCTTGCCACTGCCACTTGGGTTCAATGCTGGGCTTGAGTGGGATTTGTCCAAATATTTGTCCAATTGTTGTGTTTGACTTCTCAATTTTTATTGCCACAATATCAAATAAATAAAGCAAATGATGGGGACACCTCTCTCTCTTTCACACTCACACACACACACATGTGAATATTTTGTCTGTAAATGTATTTATTTGTTTTTACAGGTTAACAATCACTGCATTCCACTGTGTATCATAGGTACATTTCCAAACACTTGTGAGTACAGTGGGTATATCTACATTCTCCAGGTCCTTTGCAGGCTCCCTGTCCTCTCATTGGCTCTGTGGTGGTCAGGTGACTTTGGTTCCCTCAGCAACCATCGATGAGAATGTTATCTGTGAAGTTGTCAAGCTCTCTGAGGTAGTTTGTGCAGGCCTTCTCCTTGCAGGTCGCTCTGTCCGGCCATATGTCCACCTGTGCCTGGGAGTCCAGTGGGAACTTATATCTGCAAAAAAGTCCAGCCACTGATGAACCTGCACCATTTCTAATATTACATATACTATACTATAACAACTGCACCATTTCTAATATTACATATACTATACTATAACAACTGCACCATTTCTTATATTACATATACTGTACTATACTATAACAACAATAAATATACTATACTATATCTAATATTACATATACTATACTATAACAACTGCACCGTTTATAATATCACATATACTATACTATAACAACTGCACCATTTCTAATATCACATATACTATACTATAACAACTGCACCATTTCTTATATTACATATACTGTACTATACTATAACAACAATAACTATACTATACTATATCTAATATTACATATACTATACTATAACAACTGCCATTTTGTGCTTCCACTCTTCCACCAGTGGTATTGACTAGCCTGTAGCCTGTGGTATTGACTGTCCTGTAGCCTGTGGTATTGACATGCCTGTAGCCTGTGGTATTGACTAGCCTGTAGCCTGTGGTATTGACTAGCCTGTGGTATTGACTAGCCTGTAGCCTGTGGTATTGACTGGTCTCTAGCCTGTGTTATTGACTAGCCTGTAGCCTGTGGTATTGACTGGTCTGTAGCCTGTGGTATTGACTAGCCTGTAGCCTGTGGTATTGACTGGTCTGTAGCCTATAGTGTAGCCTGTGGTGTTGACTGGTCTAGTGTAGTCTGTGGTGTTGACTGATCTGTAGCCTGTATAGTAGCCTGTAGTGTAGCATGTGGTGTTGACTGACCTGTAACCTGTAGTGTAGCCTGTAGTGTGGACTGGTCTAGTGTAGCCTGTGGTGTTGACTGTATAGTAGCCTGTGGTGTGGACTGACCGGTAGCCTGTATAGTAGCCTGTATAGTATTATTATTGTTTTATTATTGCCTTTCCCCTTTTTTTACATTGCTTTTTTTATTAGGCTATTGATTGAATTGATATTATTGTGTACTACAACTATTCTCCTTACTATATTTGACCTAGATTTTAATCTGTTCCCTGTTCATTTTTAAATATTATTATGTTGTTTTGTATTTATATGTCGCTTTGGACAAAGGCGTCTGCTAAATCCATAACCATAACCATAACCATAACCATATAGTAGCCTGTGGTCTGGACTGACCTGTAGCCTGTATAGTAGCCTGTATAGTAGCCTGTGGTGTGGACTGACCTGTAGCCTGTATAGTAGCCTGTGGTCTGGACTGACCTGTAGCCTGTATAGTAGCCTGTATAGTAGCCTGTGGTGTGGACTGACCTGTAGCCTGTATAGAAGCCTGTAGTGTTGACTGACCTGTAGCCTGTAGTGTTGCCTGTAGTGTAGCGTGTGGTGTGGACTGACCTGTAGCCTGTATAGTAGCCTGTAGTGTTGACTGACCTGTAGCCTGTATAGTAGCCTGTAGTGTTGCCTGACCTGTAGCCTGTATAGTAGCCTGTATAGTAGCCTGTGGTGTGGACTGACCTGTAGCCTGTATAGTAGCCTGTAGTGTTGACTGACCTGTAGCCTGTAGTGTTGCCTGTAGTGTAGCGTGTGGTGTGGACTGACCTGTAGCCTGTATAGTAGCCTGTAGTGTTGACTGACCTGTAGCCTGTATAGTAGCCTGTAGTGTTGCCTGACCTGTAGCCTGTATAGTAGCCTGTATAGTAGCCTGTGGTGTGGACTGACCTGTAGCCTGTATAGTAGCCTGTAGTGTTGACTGACCTGTAGCCTGTATAGTAGCCTGTAGTGTTGCCTGTAGTGTAGCGTGTGGTGTGGACTGGTCTACAGTAGCGTGTGGTGTGGACTGGTCTAGAGTAGCGTGTGGTGTGGACTGGTCTAGTGTAGCCTGTAGTGTAGCCTGTATAGTAGCCTGTGGTGTAGCCTGTATAGTAGCCTATAGAGTAGCCTGTATAGTAGCCTGTGGTGTAGCCTGTATAGTAGCCTATAGAGTAGCCTGTATAGTAGCCTGTGGTGTAGCCTGTATAGTAGCCTGTGGTGTAGCCTGTATAGTAGCCTGTGGTGTAGCCTGTATAGTAGCCTGTAGCGTGTGGTGTGCACTGACCTGTAGGAGCGGTGTTGCCGTATCTGCATGATCTCCGCCCCCATCACCAGGTACTGCTGTCCTGCCTCCACCCGTGTGGAGCTGCACGTGGCCTTCTTCACAAACTCCACCTCTGAGCCGATCTTTACGTCCTCTGCCCCTGTGAGAAGGGCAGATAGCAGCCGAGATCACATCTGGACTAGGGCAGATACCAGCCGAGATCACATCTGGACTAGGGCAAATACTATCCTATCTGGACTAGGGCAAATACTAACCTATCTGGACTAGGGCAAATACTATCCTAAATCACATCTGGACCAGGACAAATACTATCCTAGATCACATCTGGACTAGGGTAAATACTATCCTATCTGGACTAGGGCAAATACTAACCTATCTGGACTAGGGCAAATACTATCCTAAATCACATCTGGACCAGGACAAATACTATCCTAGATCACATCTGGACTAGGGTAAATACTATCCTATCTGGACTAGGGCAAATACTGGGCAGATACCAGCTTAGATCGTGTTTGGACTAGGAGCAGATACCAGCCTAGATCACATCTGGACTAGGGGCTGATACCAGCCTAGATCACATCTGGACTAGGGGCAGATACCAGCCTAGATCACATCTGGACTAGGGGCAGATACCAGCCTAGATCACATCTTCAGTCTCTCTGTATCTTCAGTCTTACCTTTTTTGAAGACATCCTGTACTTTCGCTTTGTATGTCACAAAATCTCCCTCGGCTTCATTCGACTCAACAATGACCTTAAACGCTGAATAGGGAACAAGGGATTTAGATTAGAACAACAATGACCTTAAACGCTGGATAGGGAACAAGGGATTTAGATTAGAACAACAATGACCTTAAACGCTGGATAGGGAACAAGAGATTTAGATTAGAACAACAAAAATAACGTCAATAACAACAATACATGTGATAACAGCATCCATGCATGAGTTAGATGTTACCATAGTTACCATATTTGCACGAGTTAGATGTCACATGTTACCATATTTGCATGAGTTAGATGTTACCATAGTTACCATATTTGACCCTGTCCTTGCACATGTCCTTCTGCAGGGAGTCAGCGTTGATCTGATCAGCGTCCAGAATGGATCTGAAGGTGCAGCATTCCGCTAAACACACACACAACACAAACAACATGGATCACATGCAGCATTCCGCTACACACACAAACAACACAAACAACATGGATCACATGCAGCATTCCGCTACACACACAAACAACATGCAGCATTCCGCTAAACACACAAACAACATGGGATCACATACACAATCTATGACCATACTGTCACCTACATCTCAGCCAAATATACAGTAAGATGTGTTTGAGACACAACATGTGTGTGTGTGAGAGAGAGAGAGAGAGAGAGAGAGAGAGAGAGAGAAAAACAGTGTGTGTGTGTGTGTGTGTGAGAGAGAGAGAGAGAGACGAGTGTGTGTGTGTGTGTGCTTGTGTACCTGCCATGCAGTGGCACTGTTCCTTTTCACACAGCCTCAGTAGTTTGCGCTCCTGTGGGTGATAGACCTTAGAGCACGAGCTCTCTGTGGGAGACAGACACAACTCCACACTAAACCAACACACTTCAGCGGGACTGCACAACTCCACACTAAACCAACACACTACACTCATTATCATTAGAACAGCTCTCTGTGGGAGACAGACAGGCAGACAGCGGGATTCACTGCACAACTCCACACTAAACCTGCTCATTATCATCACTGCACAACTCCACACTAAACCTGCTCATTATCATCACATTTATGGTACAGGGATTAGGACAGGTGAGTTTTATAAGGTATGTAAACTGGGAGAAACGGATAACCACTCCCATTAATCTCATTGGCTATGCACAACATTAATCTCATTGGCTATGCACCACATTAATCTCATTGGCTATGCACAACATTAATCTCATTGGCTATGCACCACATTAATCTCATTGGCTATGCACAACATTAATCTCATTGGCTATGCACTTCACTTCGCAGGCTAAGAATAACCCTCCACAGCCTGACCCACTCATACCCCAAACACAGACACATGGGGGTTATATTGGCCTGGCGGACATACCTGGGTCACATGGGGGTTATATTGGCCTGGTTGGCATACCTGGGTCACACTGGGGTTATATTGGCCTGGTTGGCATACCTGGGTCGTGGTTGGCATGGTTGGCATACCTGGGTCGTGATACTCGTACACTCTGAACAGGGAGCCGCTGGTCATGCCCGTGTTGAAAAGCTCCTGGACGCGGAATCCCACGCAGTATGGTGCGGCCGAGGGCACCTGAGAGTAGTCACAGGAACCATTACTGTACACCCTGAACACTACAGTAACCATTACTGTACACCCTGAACACAAGAGGAACCATTACTGTACACCCTTACTGAACACTACAGGAACCATTACTGTACACCCTGAACACAAGAGGAACCATTACTGTACACCCTTACTGAACACTACAGGAACCATTACTGTACACCTTTATTGAACACTACAGGAACCATTACTGTACACCTTTATTGAACACTAGAGGAACCATTACTGTACACCCTTACGGAACACAAGAGGAACCATTACTGTACACCCTTACTGAACACTAGAGGAACCATTACTGTACACCCTTACGGAACACAAGAGGAACCATTACTGTACACCCTTACTGAACACTACAGGAACCATTACTGTACACCCTGAACACTACAGGAACCATTACTGTACACCCTTACTGAACACTAGAGGAACCATTACTGTACACCCTTACGGAACACTAGAGGAACCATTACTGTACACCCAGAACACTAGAGGAACCATTACTGTACACCCTTATGGAACACTAGAGGAACCATTACTGTACACCCTTACGGAACACAAGAGGAACCATTACTGTACACCCTGAACACTAGAGGAACCATTACTGTACACCCTTACTGAACACTACAGGAACCATTACTGTACACCCTTACTGAACACTACAGGAACCATTACTGTACACCCTTACTGAACACTAGAGGAACCATTACTGTACACCCTTACTGAACACTAGAGGAACCATTACTTTACACCCTTACTGAACACTATAGGAACCATTACTGTAAACCCAGAACACAAGAGGAACCATTACTGTACACCCTTACGGAACACTAGAGGAACCATTACTGTACACCCTGAACACTAGAGGAACCATTACTGTACACCCTTACTGAACACTAGAGGAACCATTACTGTACACCCTGAACACTACAGGAACCATTACTGTACACCCTGACTGATGCAACTAGACTAATTGTGTATCTGTTCAAATGTGTACTTTTACATTGCAATGTTTCAATTGTTTTACTTTTTCATACATTGTTGTACTTGCCCCTTTACTCCCCACTTCTCTTGTTTGTAGAGTTTAAACATAATGAGCCAAATTTGTAAGTAACAGGCAAAAACTGCAATCTCAGTGATAAAATGACGAGTACCGAGTCCAGTTGGATGATGACTTTGTCCCCGTCAATTTCGTAATCAGAGATGAGAGTCTCGAGGCCGTTCTGCATCTGCGGAGGAGAGTCAGTTACCAGAACGTTACATTAACCATCAGACAACCAGCCAATCACAAACATCCATCACGTTACATTAATCATCAATCATTAGACAACCAGCCAACCACAAACATCCATTATGTTACATTAATCATCAATCATCAGCCAACCAGCCAACGACAAACATCCATTATGTTCCATTAATCATTATCATTAGACAACCAGCCAACCACAAACATCCATTATGTTACATTAATCATCAATCATCAGCCAACCAGCCAACGACAAACATCCATTATTAGGGTTGGGTATCGTTTGAATTTGAACGATTCCGATTCCAATTCCGATTTCTTATTTCGATTCCGGTTCCTAGCGATTCTCGATTCCGATTTTTTTAAGAGGCTGGGTCAAAAAAAGTTTAGGATATTTTAAATGAGCTAGCTAACCAACGGTCTTTCTCAGGGTATCTGCACATTTTCCAAGTGCAAATTTAAAGACTTTTAAGACCTTTTCAAGACATCTAAAGGAAACTTAAGACTATACCACATCAAAAAGATATATATGACTGTTTATGCAATATTTTTTTTTTCCTACTAATTTTAACCCCCACCCCATTTTGGATGTCTACAGAAGTTACCAAATATATGTTGGCGAAAGAAAAATAATTGTGTGTGAATTACCTTCAAAGCTATAAATGCCCAATTTTAGGGTCTGGGCTGCTTGCTTTTGAAGCTGGCTGTACATATTTGGTTTTGCTTACTGCTGAGGCTGACTGTTCTTCACCTGTGTCTGTAGTAGCCTAGGCTACTTGCCAAAGACATGTGCACTGGACTGGATTCCCTTCAATATTTTTTTCAAAGTTAGACTAAGCTATTTACATATTTTAATAAGCCTACTTTATATAATTTACTATGTGCATCTATTGTCCAATATGCAGCACAGCAAATTAAAGTTAATCCACTACTTTACATTTTGCATACCAGTTGTATCTAAACCAAACAAAGCTTGACTGAAACATTGTAAAACCATTGACTTGTTTTAAATTAATTAAGAGACAGGTCCTCTCGCATGATCCTGCTGAAAACCGCTGATTTCATCTCAAGCACACACGTATTATGAACACACGTTTTTATGTAGCCAGTCGCCGACATTCAAAAAATATGCGGTTATAGTTCACAACTTTTGCGAAGTAGGCCTAGTTTACTGGGAAACGCTGGCAAGCAAGCTGCTGGCAGATATTACAGGTAGGCTATTATAACTTAGACAGATATTTTCTTTCCTAGGCTAGGCCAGCAACACACGCTGGAAAGATGCAAACAGATCAACTTAACATTTAATTGCAAAGCACTGCACATAATTTGACCAGCAGTCTTCGCGTCCATAGTTTGTGAAACGATGCTGCGTCCGAGCAACGATTTTAGATGCCAAGCGCAACTCCAAAAAGGAGAACAAATGAGCGTCCGGCTTGAGGCTGCGCCGGACGCCGGACAGGGCTTTTGAAATCCATATGTCCGGCCTAAATTCGAACGTATGGCCAACCTATCGCTCTTTCTTTCTCTTGCTCATTCTACCGTAGGCTTCCTCATTCCGCGTCCTGTATATCTCTCTGGCCTTAGCTACACCACGAAAACGTCAGGCATATTATTTTGTACATAGGCCTACTGTATTATTACTGTTTTCACTTCTTTAACCACACCCGTGAAAAACATCTTCACTCTGCAACCACTACACTTCCTCCCGTAGCCTAATAGCCTAGTCACTAATTGCGTTTTAAATACACGAAACTGGATTGAGACATCACTCGCTCTCTTGCACTCGCTGGCGGTCCCATACGCACATTTAATAGCCTACCTCTCTTTCGAAAATTCAGTTGTATTTAAGACCATTTAAGGATCCGCGGGAACCCTGCTTTCTGAATGAAATAGTCTGACCTTCTCCATGAATTTTTATTCTATGAACGCTATGCGCTTCTTCGTTGGTGTTCAGCCGTTTCTTCTTCAGGTCGGCGGACTGGGAATCGAAACTAGGAATCGAAATTTAAACTTTTGAACGATTCCGGGAAAATCGCAAAGATAGTCCCGGTTCCAACCAATACTCGATATTCGATACCCAAGCCTATCCATTATGTTCCATTAATCATTAATCATTAGACAACCAGCCAACCACAAACATCCATTATGTTACATTAATCAATCATCAGCCAACCAGCCAACCACAAACATCCATTATGCTACATTAATCATCAGACAACCAACCAACCACAACGATCCATTACATTACGCTACATTTTTTTTCTTGTCACACAATTTTCTAAACATGTCTTTCAAACACCATAACCCCACACCAAGTCAGCAAAACCATACAGTAATTCTCAGTGTTTGACACAGTTTTCAATTTTCTTAAACACATTTTGCAAAACACCACACACAATTTTTTAGCTAACACACAAAAATCAAACAAGAAGTAACTTCATTTCATTTTTCAAACACAACCTATCAAAATGGCACTCTTATTTGCCACTTATTCACACTCAGGGCCAGATGTACTAACGCTTTTGCGCCCACTTCAGGCGTATTTGTTTCCCAACGTGCGTGTAAAATCATTGCGGGAGCTGAAAATGGCAGATTGCGTGTTTTATGTCATGCATATGCATTCATGAGAGGATCCAGGGGAAAGTGGGAGTTTAGCATAAAAAGATGGGAGGGGAAGAGTAAAGAGTGCCTAATAATGTATTCCACGGTATGTACAAAGACTGCTCCTGAAAGCGCACGTCTATTCTGCACCTAAATACTTCCGCCTTGTAAAAGCAGGTGTTAATCCAAATTGAGGTTCAATGTGTCAATAAGAGAACCTTTCAAAGACAACAGAATCGCTATTTAGAGCACCAGTTTTGCAAGTCTTTGTACTATCAAAAGCAACACTAACATTGTTGGCCTTTCGAATGTCTTACTTTCACTTCCACATCATCCACTTAAACTTTCCTACTTACTAGATTTGACCAATCTTCCATAGCCTACAAGCACAAGTACTGTAGTTTGAGTAGAACTACTGATCTTCATTATCTCCCTGCTTGTTTACATCTTATCATCTATGGTATTATTTCATGATCGCTAAACGTTTGATTCTTTTTAATGTTGTCATCAGTTAACTTCATTCAACTGCGCTTGTAGGCTCTTCCATTCAGTTGTGGACGTTCGTAAATTGCGTTTATGGGCGGAGAGAAGCAGATAAAGGCGCAGTTTACACCAAGGATTGAACGGTTGATAAATATGACGGAAACTTGTGTCTGTCAGCGTTCGCAATCTGCGGTTTGTCCATGACGCTGATAACGTTACGTTCACAAATGTACGTACATCTGGCCCTCAGTCCTCAATGTACAAACAGTAAAATTAATTTGCTGAACACGATCTGATCATTGCCTTAGTACAGGCCTATATAGGTATTGACCCTTTCAATCCGTTCCTAGAGCATTTATGGTTGAAATGTTCAGAACCAATGCAGATACCTTGAAATGAAAATTGATTGAACTTAAGCGTAATGTTCTACAAAAAGTTGACTTTACGTAAAACTTGTCTTTTGTCCCCAAGTTACCATTAGCTCAATGTTTTTTTCTGTGCCTCCGGAAATGCCTTTAGACAGTTGATAGGCCTATTACAGTTTTTTACAACTGTTTACACACATTTTCAAAACAAACATTCCTAAACGTTCCTAAGGATTTTCTGAAGGCACAGAAAACTTTGCTTCTTTTTTCTTGTTGGCTGTAAAATATCGTATCCTCAACAGCACATTACTTGGGAAAATCACTACTTTTTGGTTTCAATATCGCTTACTACATGTTTACCGTGTATTTCAACTTCTCTCTGTAGATGACTTTCACTCTTGTATGGAAATATACAGAGGCCCATGAAAGACAGAAGAGCTTTAGTTTTTGAGCAACAGTGTGTACATGATGTATCTAAAATGGCAAATTACGACAAAAGATTTATTATCACAATACAACAGCATGGTTAAGAACGTAAGATCACACTATTTTTCAGAACTTATTTCTGCCCATAAGAACAACTCTAGATTTTTATCTGTTAAATATGGTGTTAGTCCAGTGGACAGAAAGGTGAACCCGGAAATGTTGAGTACACCAAAGTTTTATGATGGAAATATATAGTATGGGTCCCCAGCATGCAGAAACTGCCGGATGCTATTTTGCATATGTTGGGCAATTTGTGTAATTTAGCTAATTAGCATAAATTAGCATAATCACCTATATTGATCATATTATAAGAGCTGCTTGGCCAAAATGGACCATGTTAGTATGTTTTTAGGGGTTACTGGAGATGCTGAGTCCATATCTGACATTTTCAAGATTCAAAATCACTATTTAAACATGGTTTGGGCACGTTTTTACTCTCATTAAGCTGATTTTGCTGAGTTTTTGGGGGCGATTTAGACGGATTTTTGGAGGATAAAAATGTTCAGTGTTTAGGAATAATTTGGATTCTCAAGTTATTTCTGAATCCCACAATCATTTTGGAAATAGCTATTCACTGGCCCTCTGCTGTGACTCACAATTGAGTAACAAAGTGAAGACCTACAGTAGCCTCTACTACTCCTCTCTGTCCTCATCCGTTGTCCTGTCGTCATCTTCTCCAGATTCTTCATCCCTGTCCTTCTGCTGTTTTTGCTGTGTATATATATTGCCACATGTAACATCACTGCCTTTGCAGAAACAATAATTAGTACAGGCCAGGCCTGCAGCTGCACAGCTGCACTTTCCAGATACATGTATACACAGTTTTAACCCAGCTTTGCAGTTACAGCTGATAACATCTAACAAATCAGGAGGAGCAACAGGACTTGAATCGAGGGTGGGCAAGTTCCTCTCCTTTCTTCATACCTGTCTTCTAACTCCCTCCAAACGCGGTTATATCCACAGCCGGTGGATCAGGACGGTCTGCTGCTTTCCAAAGCAGCACCAGTAGATGGGCACGTTTTCCATGGAGGAGCAAGACCTCACCGCCAGGGATGAATTACTGCACGGACCTACCGGGCCAGGCCCAAGGGGTCAGGGGACCCTGAAGCCCAAGCCTTTGCATGAAATCATTGCCTTAATATCAACACATCAGGATGTAGGCTATGAATCTGATTGAATTTAGCATTGACCATCCCCAAAATGCACCAGAATACAGGAAATCACATCAAACAAATTAAAAAATTTCTGAGTAAGGACCCCCAAACCCCCCTTCCACATATGCGACAATTAATGGGGGGCCCTTAATACATCTGGGCCCAGGGGCCCGAAAGTTCATAATCCGTCCATGCTCACCGCTAGGAGGAGGCCCAAGCAAAAGGATCCGAAGAGAACCCTTGTAAGGGGTACTGAAAAGCTTACAGAGGCCTTCAGACCTTGAGCCCCTGCCCCCGCCGGACAGCTTTAGGCTGGAGTTGGCGGTGGCCCTGGCTGCGGAGCAGAGCAGAGGTGAAGCGGCAAGGAGGTGGTGCCTTGAGAACGGACGGTTGGCGGAGCCTGTTCGAGTCGGCCTGTTCGCCGGTGCTCTTTAGAAAAATAAGGGGGAAAAAAAGTTTGTTGTGTGAAATCCGATGGCACGAGCCAGAGAGAAGGTCTAGGCTTTGGCGCGATCGTGGCGGTGTGGAGCGGCCGGAACAGCGGAGGACAGCTCTGCGACAAGGCAGCAGAGGAGGGACGCCAACGTCGGTAGCTGTAGCCTGATTGCGCAGCGTGGTCCGGCTGCAATGGAACTGGAGTCTGCTGCCCTGACTGGCGAGACGACGGAGTGGAGCATCGGAGGTGCAGTGCCAGTTACGGTGCTCAGCGCCGGGGAGTCTGTGGCAGTGGAGGCTAGGCCCCGCCAGGTGCTGGAGGAACGTTGCAGTGGAGGCCCCGCCAGGTGTTGGAGGAACGTTGCGGTGGCAGTGGAGGCTAGGCCCCGCCAGGTGTTGGAGGAACGTTGCAGTGGAGGATAGGCCCTGCCAGGTGTTGGAGGAACGTTGCAGTGGAGGCCCCGCCAGGTGTTGGAGGAACGTTGCGGTGGCAGTGGAGGCTAGGCCCCGCCAGGTGTTGGAGGAACGTTGCAGTGGAGGCTAGGCCCCGCCAGGTGTTGGAGGAACGTTGCAGTGGAGGCTAGGCCCCGCCAGGTGTTGGAGGAACGTTGCGGTGGAGGCTAGGCCCCGCCAGGTGTTGGAGGAACGTTGCAGTGGCAGTGGAGGCTAGGCCCCGCCAGGTGTTGGAGGAACGTTGCAGTGGAGGCTAGACCCCGCCAGGTGTTGGAGGAACGTTGCAGTGGAGGCTAGGCCCCGCCAGGTGTTGGAGGAACGTTGCAGTGGAGGCTAGGCCCCGCCAGGTGTTGGAGGAACGTCGCGGTGGTGCAAATGGGGAAAGTGCGACCTGAGGGCGTTCTCTGAAGGGAGCTGGGGACGAGAGGCGACAGACCAGGTGACTGCTAGCACGCCCCGCATTGGGCCGCTGGTGGTTGTGGTTCCCCAGGGTGAGTAGGGCTCTTGCGGTGTGTGCACCCCACCTGCTGTGTGGCAGTGCCAGAGACTAATTGCTGGACTGAATGTGGGAACGCCCGCGCCGAGGATGGCAATGGCTTGCTGGGGGAGCTGTGCAACGCCAGCGTGCTGGACTGTGCTTGAGATTCTCACAATGTTTCGCGCTGGGGATTCTGGGAGAACTGAATGATCATCTCAATACCAATGTTTCCCAAAAGGCTTGTCCCAAGGAGAACAGTATTACCTTAAACACACATGAGGAAACTGAACAGTCCAATCAGTAGACTAGGATAAGCTAGCCAACTTTGTTTACAATATTTCCAGGCTTCAACCAGACAGCTGAATGTGGTAGAGTTGTAATAGAAATAGTAGGCCTAAGCTATAGGCTAATCTGCATAAAGTGTGCTGTCATAAATATCAGACATTCAGTATTCTCTCTTTTAATATCAGGATATAAAATAATACAGATATATTACATTGTAATCCTCTATATTCTAAGGTAGGCTATTGAAATGTCTAGCCCCCCCTCCAAAAAAAGAAAAATCGAGGTTCGTATCAAACCGTGGGTCAAAAATGGTGATACGAATCGAATTGTTAGGTTGGTGTATCGTTACAGCCCTACTGTATATCGCTACAGCCCTATCCTCCAAAAATTTGTCTAAAATGTACCAAAAAAAAGCTTAATGAGAGTAAAATGTGACCAAACCAAGTTTAAATAGTGATTTTGAATCTTGAAAATATCAGACATGGACTCAGCATCTCCAGTAACCCCTAAAAACATTGTCCATTTTGGCCAAGCAGCTCTTATAATATGATCAATATAGGCTATTATGCTAATTTATGCTAATTAGCTCAATTACACAAATTGCCCAACATATGCAAATTAGCATCCGGCAGTTTCTGCATGCTGGGAACCCATACTATATATTTCCATCATAAAACTTTGGTGTACTCAACATTTCCGGGTCCACAATGGGGCTCTATGGGCTGTCCACCGGACTATGTACCACACACTGCATGAAAAGTGTGATTTCCGTCAGTATGCGGCACTGTAGATTGTCGTGGAAGTTCAGTTTAATGGCTGTTCGCGGCAGTTTGCAGGCAATGCCGAAAACTGCCATGAATTGTCAGAAATTGACGTGGGCCTTGCTTGGCAGTCGTAGGGGACGATGTAAATGAAAATGCTGTGAGCTATACAAATGCAAATCAGGGTAGCAGGGAGAGTGAACTGTGCATGCTGGCATGACTGTGGCCTTTGGTCTTGCTTAAACAACTCCCAGTAATACGCTCAACAGGCAGAAATGATGCTGGGTATGACATGTCTGTTCCCTGCAAGCTCCAATAATGTAACCTGACTTAAAACAGTCGATAGAGTTTAGATTCAGATTTTCCCTTTACACCAACACAATGAGAATTTCAGAGGCAAATATATAAATGATTGTCTTTATCACTATCTTCATTCAACAAAAATATATGCAAAACTGCATATATTTTTGTTGAATAAAAAATATATACCTATATAAGTGACCCTGCTGTGGCGTATAGACTGAGAATGTTTTGGACTGTGTAAATAGTCTACTACCAGGGAAATAGCCAATGTTTTGGACTGTGTAAATAGTCTACTACCAGGGAAATAGCCTAATAGATTGGCTATTTCCCTGGTAGTAGACTATTTACACAGTCCAAAACATTCTCAGTCTATACGCCACAGCAGGGTCACTTCAATAAACCACTAAGTCCAACCGTTACGCCCCCACGCCAGCAGGGGAGACACTTCCTCTAGTGAGCAGTGGTTGCACTGTGGTCGCGCTTCCACCAGAACAGCTGATAGGATAAACAACAGTCAGTGTGCGGCGGCAAATTCAGAGAGGAGCATCTCCAAGCCTCGCCTTCCCACAGGCTGCAGCCAGCTGTACTTGGGTTCAGCAGAACAGAAAGGCTAGCCTACAGTTTCATTAGGCTACTACTTCACGTTATTTGGATGTATGTGGATGTGAATCATAAACAACGCGCCCGCGATCGTCTGTGCTCATTCCTTCTAGAAGAGGGGACCTTTAAACGAGCACTTCCCTTTTTGCTTGGAAGAATGGAGAGCGTTGGATCTAGTGCCAGATGAGTGGTTACTTGTCTCGCCAGGAGAATGGACATCTGCTTTCGGAAAATCAGTGCCAGCCGTAGCCTACCAGGGTTCACTCGGAGACACATAGGCGCTACCAGAGCAATTGTAAGATTTAAAGAATACTATGCTTTCATTCTGCTGTAGGCTATAAGGAAATAGATAGGCTACGTTGATAGATACAGATCTTAACTGTACATTTTGTTTTCACAGACTAACTTTGCCTCTTAATGGGGTCGTGACCTCCTCTTTGCTTGGAGCTGTCTGCAAGTCATTCAAGCAATTAGGCAAAACTCTAGGTTGCTGTCCATAGAGGACCGGTTGGCTGCTCTGGAGTCGAAAAACTGTGCGGGAGAGACAAAATTTAAGAAGAGAAGACTGGTGCACAATCCCAAGCTTGCGGTAAGAATATGTTCGATGACTGCTAGCTAAGCTAAAAGTACCCTAGCCTAAAACCAAAGCTAAGAGTAGCCTAGTAGCCTTGCAAAAGAACAAGTGAGCAGAACCAGCTTTCTTAAAGTGTATTTTTTTGTGTCGTCATTTACAGGAAGCAGTAGGCCGTCTTCACAACTCAGAGACAAATTGCAGGCGCTACGAACCGGAGAAAGGGTAAGATTTAAAGAATATGCTTTCATTCTGCGGTAGGCTATAAGGAAATGGATACGTATAGATACCATAGGATAGATACCGATCATAACTGTACATTTTGTTTTCACAGACTAATCTCGCCTCATAATGAGGCGGTGACCTCCTAATTGCTCGGAGGAATATCTGCAAGTCCAGATTTACACGATGTTGATAAAGACGACATTGTGTGTAAGTGACTTGTTTTTACTGTTTCTCCTTCCTTGTTTAATGTTACTGTGACTTGCGTTTGATTTTTATTCATACCACTCTCATTTAATTGTTTTCCAGCCGCCTGTAAGACATATTACGAGACGGTACGCAGGAGCTTTAGATATACCCAGCCAGAAAACTCCTTGCGGGCGGAAGCTGCGAAGAGTTCAGCTCGGAATCGAGCGAGAAGAAAGAGGGGAAGACTTTATTTGGTGACTATTTTTCAGGTGCATTGATGTGTTGTGTCCATACGCAGTGCATCATCGCACAGTAGGCCTACTGTGAGATCCTTGTCATTGGGTCCCAGCAAATGTTGCCTTTTTTAAGTCCCTTACTGGATAAAGCCTGTTGCAAATAATCTGGTTTGACGGCAAAACAATTCAACACCATATTACAAAGCTTGTGCATTTCTGTTTTTACCAACTAAGGAAAATTTCCAAAATAAGACATATTTTATCATGTGTGTGAGTGAATGTTTGTGTGTGTGTGTGTGTGTGTGTGTGTGCATGTAGTTTGTTGTGTATTCAGTCATATTATGTGCTGTTCCTGCTATTCCACCATGCCAGAAGAGGGTGCACTTACCTAGATGATACTGATACCGTGTAATGTGTTTTCAGAGTGAATTCTAATATAGTAAAAAAGTTACTACGTGTGTGAACTTACTTACGGTGCCCGTCTCCCGTTTCTGTCTTTATTACATTACACTAGTAATTACAAGTCTAGTATAGAACAAATTGGCGACGAGGATGGCGACTGTAATGCCTCTACCTGCGTTATTCTTGCCGTGTGCCGGACAACCTGCAATTCCGTTCGACATTTGGGCTAAAATGTTTGAGAACTATCTCCTAGCTATTCATGCAGAGGGGGACGACTGGCCAGACACGAGGTTACGAGGTCCTCTTACATTGTCTGGGTACAGAGGGCCAGCGTGTGTTTTACACACTTGCAAACGCAGGTACGTCCTACAAAGAGGCAATGGATGCACTACGGGCACACTTCATCCCTGCTATAAACGTTGTGGTGGAACGTCACAAGTTCAGACAAAGAATTCAGAGATCGCAGGAGTCCATTACAGAATATGTTGCCGCACTGCGCGAGCTAGCCACAACGTGCGGGTTTGAAGAGAACAGAGACGAAATGATACGTGATCAGATTATCGAGCATGCAAGCTGCGCTAAAGTGCGCAAAAGACTGTTAGTGCAAAGTGATGCGAACTTGACACTAGAGAAGACATTGAAAGTGGCATGTCAGGTGGAAGCTGCCATAGGATATGCACGGACTCTAGGTCCAGAATCCCGGGCTCCTGTGCAAGCTGTGACGGCGAAGCCTAAACGTCCATTCAAAAACAGAGTGATGAACAACCACCCCGCTGCACCTGCAAATGCCAGGACAAGACAGGACCGATGCTGTTTTAGGTGTGGGTCATCTACTCATCTTGCAAATGCTCCAGACTGCCCTGCGCTGAAAGTGACCTGCCGTAAATGCAATAAAGATGGACACTTTGCCAAAGTGTGTAACGGCTCCCACACACAGCAGCGTTCCGTCAATGCATGCCAGTGGGTGTTCCCGACGGTAGCTATGCAAATGACTTGAAGTAAAACCGTAATGTGATTGGTTGGTGCCGTCCGTAGATTGGCTTGATTGGCCGGTGCCGTCTGTCGGTGCAGCAACAGCTGAACTCCTCAACGCGAGCGGCGGGAGAAACGCGACACAACGGACCTACAATTCAGTTCGGCAACGGATCACGTGAGCCCATGTAAAGTGAATGGGATGCGTCTCCAGCAACGCGATGCACGCAACTGTGTGTGGGAGCCGTTAGTCTTCTGAAAAGCCAGCTAAAGTAAGTGTAGTTAGCGTGCTGAGAATTGATCAAACTCAGCCAGCTCAGAAAATAACGTGTGAAGTGACTATTAATGCAAAGTCAACTTCCTGCCCAGTGGTAGATACGGGTGCCGCTGTGTCTATTATTCCTGAGCCCATCTACAGAAAGCACTTCAGTAATGTGCCCCTGACTGAACCAGATGTTAAGTTAGTGTCATACACAAAGTCAGATATCCCAGTGCTAGGCTGCTTATCAGCTACAGTGCAGCATATTAATACTACAGTACCAGCTACATTATACGTTGTCTTGGGGATGGACTTATTCAGGACACTGAGACTTACCATTGTAGACAATACGGTGCTCTCACCTGCGGCTCCAGTGACTGAGGTCAAAACTGGACCAGTGACCGGTGTGAAACTGGGCTTAGTCAAGGGTTTTCTCCACCGTGTGAAAGTGAAGGAGGGCAACAACGCAGTACAGCCCGTCCAACAGAAACTGCGGAGGCTTCCTCTTTCCGTGAGGCAAGCTGTCTCCACGGAGCTTGAGAGACTGTTGGAGATGGACGTGATAGAGAGGATTGATGCATCTCCATGGGCCTCACCCATCGTGGTCACACGTCGAAACAACGGTGCGGTGAGGTTGTGCGTGGACTTGCGTGAGCCTAACAAGGCGATAGTGATGGACAGTTACCCACTCCCTCATATTATGAATTGTTCTCCGAAATGAGTGGCGCTACGGTGTTTTCCACAATCGACCTCGCGAATGCTTATCATCAGATGCTCTTGGCAGAGGAGAGCCGAGACTTAACGGCATTCATAACGCATGACGGACTTAACTGCATTCATAACGCATGACGGACTTAACTGCATTCATAACGCATGACGGACTTAACTGCATTCATAACGCAAGACGGACTTAACTGCATTCATAACGCATGACGGACTTAACTGCATTCATAACGCATGACGGACTTAACTGCATTCATAACGCATGACGGACTTAACTGCATTCATAACGCATGACAGACTGTTCCGGTTCAAACAAGTACCATATGGACTGTGCTCAGCTCCAAGTGCGTTCTCCAAGATGATGTCGCTCGTACTGAAAGGCTGCAAGGGGGTCCAGTACTACTTGGACGACGTCATAGTTTACGGAAAGGTCAAGAAGGTACATGACCTCAACCTACAGGAGGTGCTCGCCGCGATCAAGGGAGCCGGCCTCCAGTTAAATGAAGAAAAATGCCAGTTCAACCAGACCAGCCTGCGGTTCCTTGGCCATCACAGAGGCTCCGGCGCCGACAGACGCTACAACACTGCGCTCATTCCTGGGGCTCACAGCAT
This sequence comes from Alosa pseudoharengus, assembly GCF_046254945.1. Classification (NCBI taxonomy): domain Eukaryota; kingdom Metazoa; phylum Chordata; class Actinopteri; order Clupeiformes; family Clupeidae; genus Alosa; species Alosa pseudoharengus. Next base: position 1,367,097 of record NW_027468848.1, read on the forward strand.
GGTACCAGAAGTTTGTGCACAACTATGCGTCGCTCGTGGAGCCCATGCGGGCGTGTTTGCGTGAGGACAAACTTCAGTGGACTTCAGCAGCTAATGAGAGCTTCAAGGCGGTTAAGGACTGCATTGTGAACAGCCCAGCGCTGTCCGTCTTCGACCCCAGCCTCCCCACCTTTGTGTCTCCAGACGCATCAGATTATGGCTTGGGGGCGGTACTGACACAACTACACACAGATGGAGTCAGCAAGCTGGGACTGTCGCTTTGCAGTGACGCTGATTGACTATTACACAAAGTGGCCGGAGGTCGCTTTCACTGCTACCATCACAACTGCAGCAATCACTTCCTTTCTGTCTACCGTGTTTGCCCGGTTTGGAAACCCTACAGAACTGGTGAGTGACAATGGAAC
>NW_027468848.1:1372500-1392500 GCF_046254945.1 Alosa pseudoharengus
GTACTGTATAAAGACACACACTGCCTACTGAGTAGAACATAAGTACTGTATAGACACACACTGCCTACTGAATAGAACATATGTACTGTATAGACACACACTGCCTACTGAGTAGAACATATGTACTGTATAGACACACACTGCCTACTGAGTAGAACATATGTACTGTATAGACATGACGTGTCTGTGTTCTATCTACTGACATGTCTGTGTTCTATCTACTGATGTGTCAGCAGAATGTGTGTGTTCTATCTACTGACGTGTCTGTGTTCTATCTACTGACATGTCTGTGTTCTATCTACTGACGTGTCTGTGTTCTATCTACTGACGTGTCTGTGTTCTATCTACTGACGTGTCTGTGTTCTATCTACTGACATGTCTGTGTTCTATCTACTGATGTGTCAGCAGAATGTGTGTGTTCTATCTACTGACATGTCTGTGTTCTATCTACTGACATGTCTGTGTTCTATCTACTGACGTGTCTGTGTTCTATCTACTGACGTGTCTGTGTTCTATTTACTGACGTGTCTGTGTTCTATCTACTGACATGTCTGTGTTCTATCTACTGATGTGTCAGCAGAATGTGTGTGTTCTATCTACTGACGTGTCTGTGTTCTATTTACTGACATGTCTGTGTTCTATCTACTGATGTGTCAGCAGAATGTGTGTGTTCTATCTACTGATGTGTCTGTGTTCTATCTACTGACATGTCTGTGTTCTATCTACTGATGTGTCAGCAGAATGTGTGTGTTCTATCTACTGACGTGTCTGTGTTCTATCTACTGACGTGTCTGTGTTCTATCTACTGATGTGTCTGTGTTCTATCTACTGACGTGTCTGTGTTCTAACTATTGACGTGTCTGAGGAGAACTGGCGTGTTCTAACTACTGACGTGTCTTAGGAGAACTGGCGTGTTCTAACTACTGACGTGTCTTAGGAGAACTGGCGTGTTCTAACTAGTGTGTATCAAAATGACGGGCACTCACATTAGCCACAGATACTCCAGTGCTGAGCCCTGTGGAGAGGATGATGTCATCATTTTCCGTCACCTGAATAAACACGATCAGTGTTAATTTCCACACAGACATGCAGACCCCCACCAGACACCTCTACACACACCTGAACACACACACACACACACACACACACACACACACACACACACACACACACACACACTGAGCCCTGGCTTTGCCGTGCCGTGAGGCGTGACTCCTCTCTGGTGCCTCTGAGCACTAAGCATGTTGTTGCTGCTTGTCATGTCTATTTCCACCTGCAGGAGGAGCTGGAGGCTCCAGTGGGTTGTCGTTAATGAGGGCCGTGGCTCCGTGTCAATGGACTCCAGAATAAAGCCTGTGTCCTGTGGCCTCATTCGGCCTCTCTGTCCTGACGCTGCTGAGAGCTGCGGCTACTCCAATTGAGAGTTCCAGTGGGTTGTCATTAATGAGGGCTGTGGCTCCGTGTCAATGGACTCCAGAATAAAGCCTGTGGGCCCTATCATGACATTCTAAAGTGCATCGTCACTCGTCAAAAGTCTATTAAAATTTAGTAGGATGTCCAGTTTACATTGGGAGGGGTTTCGTTATCAAAAGTGGAGCGCATGGCGTAACAAGGTGTTCCTAGGTTTTTTAATCAGTCATATGGGTGTGTTTGGGGCATAACATCATTTTAAACCAATGAGAATGACATCTTTCATTCCCTTTAACGGCGCAAAGCGCGATATGGCATTCAACGGCGCATTTGAAGGAGACTGTATGAAATAGTCATTCTTAAACCATGCATTATTAAAACCTAGCATAGCCTCATTAGCAGAACTCTAATGAGGACTCATTGGCAAAGTGAAACTAACTTCACCAAGGAGTCAGTCAACGACAAGACAGTTATATGCAGTTACTTTCACTATTGACTGACAATGGGTTACCATCGAAAACATAGGCTGGAAAAAGCAACACTTACCCTAATATTGCTCAAATGACTGAACAAAACAACATTTATCCTGCAGTTGCTTATAACTCGTGACAGTGCGTCTTCAGCTGTTCTCCATACGTGTCTCTCGCCTCTCCCCTAATCACTTTTAACCGTCATTACCAATTTGCAAATGATGGTGAATAACTACTCATCATGAGATGTACAGTATTTCGTAAAATCTTTATTGAAATTATGTTTCCCATTGTAATCGTGCAATTTGTAATGCTTTGCATGGACGTGCGCTGGTGTGCGTTCATGAATGATAGAAGGATGGTGCGTGCGTGAAATGCGCTCTTAAAATAGCATATGAACAACTCGCCATTGACTTCTGACCAGGTTTAGGTGGTGTACGATAGCGATTTTTAGACAACGCGCCAGGCCCCTCCCTAGGTTGTTAATTGCCACACCCCTGGGCGCAATGTTTAAAAAATAAACGTGCAAAATACCAAATGAAACTTTCCGCAGGTGAAAAACGAGTTTTACGCCATGCGCTGGTGACCCAAAATACAGCCCTGTGTCTTGTGGCCTCATTCGGCCTCTCTGTCCTGTTCTGGCCTGACGCTGCTGAGAGCTGCGGCTACTCCAATTGCCTTTTCTTTATGCACTACGCATACACATTGCTGGCGCGCTTTATAACACTGATAACACTTTATTTTATCTTTTGTTGCTTCCCACTTACTGACTTATGTAAATATTTGTAAATAAATTGAAGCTTATTATTATTTAAACGATACCCGACGGTGTCAGTCTCCCTATGTCCTTACCCTTTGAGCCAAGGAGTTTGTGACATATGGGGACTCGATCCAATTTTTTTCACACACACACACACACACACACACACACACACACACACACACACACACACACAGACAGACATACACAACACCACCAGAAACCTGAACAGACACACACACACACACGCACACACACACACACACAAGAGACATACACACACACAGACATACAGCTTCACCAGACACCTGAACACACACAAACACACACACACACACACACACACACACACACACACACACACACACACACACACACATCCCGCCAGAGCTGGACCCAGAACTACAGCTGAACCAGCTGTACCGGTACAATGTTAAAAATACCCCCATAGTGTAGCACTGTAGCTGCCCCCAGAGTGTAGCTGCCCCCATAGTGTAGCTGCCCCATAGTGTAGCACTGTAGCTGCCCCCAGAGTGTAGCTGCCCCCATAGTGTAGCTGCCCCATAGTGTAGCACTGTAGCTGCCCCCATAGTGTAGCTGCCCCCAGAGTGTAGCACTGTAGCTGCCCCCATAGTGTAGCTGCCCCCATAGTGTAGCACTGTAGCTGCCCCATAGTGTAGCTGCCCCCATAGTGTAGCTGCCCCATAGTGTAGCACTGTAGCTGCCCCAGAGTGTAGCGCTGTAGCTGCCCCCAGAGTGTAGCACTGTAGCTGCCCCCATAGAGTAGCACTGTATCTGCCCCCATAGTGTAGCACTGTAGCTGCCCCATAGTGTAGCACTGTAGCTGCCCCCATAGTGTAGCTGCCCCCAGAGTGTAGCACTGTAGCTGCCCCCATAGTGTAGCTGCCCCCATAGTGTAGCACTGTAGCTGCCCCATAGTGTAGCACTGTAGCTGCCCCCAGAGTGTAGCACTGTAGCTGCCCCCAGAGTGTAGCACTGTAGCTGCCCCAGAGTGTAGCTGCCCCCAGAGTGTAGCGCTGTAGCTGCCTGGCTGCTCTAGCTGTTGGCTCCAGATAGGTAGCACCGATTTTTCCCGTTTTATTTCATGCCGACAGCACTCGGTGGCCTCAACAAACAGAGATCTATTAGAAACATTGCCGGAATTCTGCTTTAATATATATAAGATATACAGTATATTTATTACACGGCTCTTCAGAGTGCTGCAGAATGCTACATTCACTTGAATGGGCCTTCCCAACGTTCGGTGGTCTGCTAATTCTCAATAACAGACCGTTGCTAAGTATCCGCTCCGCTGCGTTTCGGGGTCCGGTTCGCCCTGTCGGGACTTATTTTCCCAATAATGACCAGCGTTCTATACATTATCCCTTACATAATATATGAGATATATTAAGATATGTTTTTTCCAAATTATCTGGACTTGATATTCTTTCCTGTGTTCATTTTAAGCCATGAAATAACCTATCCGCTAACCTCTTCATAGAGTGCCCTATGACAAGGTGACAATGTGCCTAACAAACAATATGAATGCCTATGGTTTAGACTAGAAAATTTAATTAAAGCTGCAGTTGGCAAGTTTTTTTTGATCATATTCACTGAAACCAACACTATGCTCCGACAGAACAACATAAATCAGCCGGTTTTAGAAAGAAACCCGCACTTCTACCTCCACCTAAAACAAATCCACAGCTCCCGGTTCTTCTAGTCCAATTAAAGCAGGGCAGTGTGAGGTCTGACTGTCAATCACAGTCTGGTGCAGTCTGGTGCGCACTGACGAGCACAAACTCGATGAGATGGTGCTCGGTGGTAGTGGGGGAGGGGCATGAGAGTTGTAAACATTCAACATTTACTATGTCCCCTCAATCTGTCAGACTTGCCAACTGCAGCTTTCCAACATTTGGCTGAATCCAAACAAGTTAATTTAAGCTTAAGTGATTCAGGTATGACAAAGAGCGTTAAGCTATCACTTAGACAATATTTTTTTTTTTTTTTTTTTAAATATCACTTATTTGGGCAAATGTTTTACAATTATGTGATGTGTGCTAAACAAAATAATTTGATCCAAATACTAAATGAATTATCTTTCATAAATAAAGCTTGAGTAGCTAAATAATGACATTGTGGCTTCACATTGAAGAGTCTGCTAAATGAAAGACCAAGTTTCGCTTACTGTTATGGGCTTGCCAACAGGTCTGCTGTCCGTGAGGGTGATGAAAGGCAGGTCTCCTCTGGTCCTGTATGACGCCTTGATGCCCATGTTCAGGATGGCATCCTTGGTCATGATGCTATACTTGGCCAAGGCCTCCAAGGTGAGTATAGTGTCCTATCAATAACACAGAGTTATCTAAGTATAAGTATATATACTCTTTTGATCCCGTGAGGAAAATTTGGTCTCTGCATTTATCCCAATCCGCTAATTAGTGAAACACACTCAGCACACAGTGAACACACAGTGAGTTGAAGCACACACTAATCCCGGCTCAGTGAGCTGCCTGCTACAACAGCGGTGCTCGGGGAGCAGTGAGGGGTTAGGTGCCTTGCTCAAGGGCACTTCAGCCGTGGCCTACTGGTCGGGGTTCGAACCGGCAACCCTCCGGTTACAAGTCCAAAGTGCTAACCAGTAGGCCACGGCTGCCCCAAAGCTTAGCTTGACTTTCCCTGCTTGTGGAGTGGACTAGAGTGATTGGTTGCCTGTGTTGGAGGCCAGATTCCAGTTGTTCACTTGTGATGTGTGCATATTGATTGGTCATTTGCAATGGATGCCTTATGTTGATTGGTCATTTGCAATGGATGCCTTATGTTGATGCCTTATGTTGATTGGTCATTTGCAATGGATGCCTTATGTTGATTGGTCATTTGCAATGGATGCCTTATGTTGATTGGTCACTTCGCAGGGGTGTCTGCCTCTGATTGGTGACCTACGTTGGGTAATCGGCTTCTGATTGGTCTCCTGTGTGGACGTCCTGCCTGACAGTGATTGGTAACTGGTGTCTGTTGCCTGCCTCTAATTGGTCCCCTGAGTGTGGTGGCTGATTCTGATTGGCTGGCTCGGTACCTGCGTAGAGTAGAATCCTCCGCCGTATCGCTGGTCCTGCGTGAGCCAGGTGAGGATGGGTTTGACGTGGGAGGCGTGGCCTCTCAGCAGGGCGGTCAGCAGCACGTAGACGGTCGTCTCCACCGTCTGGGCCGACGCCTTGTGTGGCTTCAGGGGGTTCGCAGCCGACGAGTCTTCCTGCCAGAAGCGCACCACAGGTGGGTTACCTGCAGGGACACACGGAGACATGACACACACATGAGCAGGACACACACATGAGCAGGACACAGGACACACACATGAGCAGGACACACACAGGAGCAGACACAGGACACACACATGAGCAGGACACACACATGAGCAGACACACACATGAGCAGGACACACACATGAGCAGACACACACATGAGCAGGACACACACATGAGCAGACACACACATGAGCAGACACACACATGAGCAGACACACACATGAGCAGGACACAGGACACACACAGGAGCAGGACACACACATGAGCAGACACACACATGAGCAGGACACAGGACACACACAGGAGCAGACACAGGACACACACAGGAGCAGACACAGGACACACACATGAGCAGGACACACACAGGAGCAGGACACACACATGAGCAGACACACACATGAGCAGGACACAGGACACACACAGGAGCAGACACAGGACACACACAGGAGCAGACACAGGACACACACATGAGCAGGACACACACATGAGCAGGACACACACAGGAGCAGACACAGATACAGGACACACACACAATGACAAATAATTTCCTGCTTTTGAACTCCGATAAAACAGAAGTCATGGTTGTAGGTCCTAATAAGATGAGGGACATCCTATCCCCATCACAGGCTACATTTACTGATCTGCGACTATCCTTATCCAAGTGTTAAAAATTTAGGAGTTACAATTGACCAAGACCTATCACTAAGTAATCACATAAAACAGATTACCAAAACTTCATTCTATCACTTAAGGAACATTTCAAAGATAAGGAAGTCCTTATCCTTACCAGACGCTGAAAAATTAATCCATGCTTTTGTAACCTCAAGGATTGATTATTGCAACGGTTTGTATGCTGGCTGCAATAACACCTGTCTAAAGAGCTTACAGCTTATACAAAATGCAGCTGCTCGCACACTCACTAGAACTAAAAAATATGAACATATTTCCCCTATCCTGGCATCTCTACATTGGCTGCCTGTTAAAAGTCGCATTGACTTCAAAGTATTACTTCTAACATACAAAGCCATTAATGGCCAGGCACCAGAATATATTAAAGATCTCCTAGTCCCATATAACCCACCCAGACCGTTACGATCACAGAATACTGGCCTTCTTGTAATTCCAAGAATCTCAAAAACGACAGTAGGTGGCAGAGCTTTTAGCTATCGCGCACCCCTCCTCTGGAATAATCTACCCTCCTCAATTTGATTAGCAGACACCCTCCCTATTTTTAAGCCTAGACTTAAAACATACCTCTTTACTGCCTCCCATAGTTAGGTATGGTGCGGTGTGGAACTTCACCCACCTCAGGGATTCTTGGAATGGACCACCCTGCTGAGTCCTCGTGTGACTGGCACCCCAGTCGCGCGTGAGATGGTGGTCACTGACCATACCTGCGCTGGTGTTGACTACCCCTCACCATGCCTTAGTTATGGTGCTATGGCATAGTGCTGTCATGGACTTCTCAAGTGCCATGCCGTACAACCCCCCACCCTCTCCTCTCTCTCCTACCCTCTTTCTTTCAACTCTCCCTCTCTTGCCCATTCTCACTATGATTTACTGTAACAATATATAGCACTACTGATCACTTCTTCACATTAACCACATTGATTTCAAGTAATACTAACCCACTCTACATTTCTCTTTCTTCCCCCTTACTGTACCTCACTTGTGAGGTATATCATCACCAGTCATCAACCATCCGTGTGCCTGGCCCTCCTCTTACCCATCCCACCTGAAGTCCCATCCTTGACTGCTGTATTACTGTCCCCCTACCTGGATTCCTGGCCCGTACAGCCCCATCACCTGCCTATGACAACTCTGCCTTGATTCCTGGCCCGTACAGCCCCATCACCTGCCTATGACAACTCTGCCTGGATTCCTGGCCCGTACAGCCCCATCACCTGCCTATGACAACTCTGCCTGGATTCCTGGCCTGTACAGCCCCATCACCTGCCTATGACAACTCTACCTGGATTCCTGGCCCGTACAGCCCCATCACCTGCCTATGACAACTCTGCCTGGATTCCTGGCCCGTACAGCCCCATCACCTGCCTATGACAACTCTACCTGGATTCCTGGCCCGTACAGCCCCATCACCTGCCTATGACAACTCTGCCCGGATTCTGGCTTGTCTGCTGACCCACCACTGGCCCCAGCACAACTTTCTTTCCTGGACAATTCTGACGCCGGACTATTGCACTTTCTCTCACTAAATCATGATTATGCTTTATCATACCGGACACGTAATCATCCCACCTTCTGTAACCTTCACCTCAGGTGCTTTAAACACCATGTCCTTCTCTCCACACCTGACTGTCATATGCATTTGTCATTGTTTATAGACCTTACTATCCGTATTGACCCTAGGCAGATGGGTCAGGCCCTTGAGTCGTGGATCTGCTCGAGGTTTCTTCCTATATGTATCTCCAATTCTAGGGAGTTTTTCCCCTGTTGCCCCGGTTACCCATGGGCCTTCCTTCTTTCTTTCTTCCTTTTCTTTTCTCCCTCTTTTCTTTTTCTCTGATTGCCTACATTCTGTAAAGCGCCATGATACATGTGTAATGTTTTGGCGCTATATAAGCACAATAAATTGAAATTGTCACAAGAGCAAGACACACACATGAGCAGGACACACACATGAGCAGAGACAGGACACACACATGAGCAGATATGTAGACAGGACAGGAGACACAGCTACCTGCAGCACAACTCAACACAACACAACATGACTCAACACAACACGACTCAATGAAACACAGTACAGCACAATGCAACACAACACAACACGACTCAACACAACACAACACAAAACAACACAACACAACACAACACAACACAACACAACACAACTCAACACAACACAACACAACACAACACAACAAAACACAACACAACACAACTCAACACAACACAACATGACTCAACACAACATGACTCAATGAAACACAGTACAGCACAATGCAACACAACACAACACGACTCAACACAACACAACACAACACGACTCAACACAACACAACACAACACAACACGACTCAACACAACACGACTCAACACAACACAACATGACTCAACACAACACAACACAACACGACTCAACACAACACAACACGACTCAATGAAACACAGTACAGCACAATGCAACACAACACAACACGACTCAACACAACACAACACAACACGACTCAACACAACACAACACAACACAACACAACACAACACAACACAACACGACTCAACACAACACAACACGACTCAATGAAACACAGTACAGCACAATGCAACACACCAAAACACAACACGACTCGAACACAACACAACACGACTCAACACAACACGACTTAACACAACACGACTCAACACAACACGACTCGACTCAACACAACACGACTTAACACAACACGACTCAACACAACACGACTCAACACAACACACCAAAACACAACACGACTCGAACACAACACAACACGACTCAACACAACACGACTTAACACAACACGACTCAACACAACACGACTCAACACAACACACCAAAACACAACACGACTCAACACAACACGACTCAACACAACACACCAAAACACAACACGACTCAACACAACACGACTCGACACAACACAACACGACACGACTGAACACAACACGACTCAACACAACGCAACACGACTCAACACAACGCAACACGACTCAACACAACGCAACACGACTCAACACAACACGACACAACACAACACGACTCAACACAACACAACGCAACACGACTCAACACAACACAACACGACTCAACACAACGCAACACGACTCAACACAACACAACACGACTCAACACAACGCAACACGACAACACAACACAACACAACCCAACACGACTCAACACAACACGACTCAACACAACACGACTCACCAAAACACAACACGACTCAACACAACACAACTCAACACAACACGACTCGAACACAACACAACACGATTCAACACAACACACCAAAACACAACACAATTCAAAACAACACGACTCAACACAACACGACTCACCAAAACACAACACGACTCAACACAACACGATTCAACACAACACGACTCAACACAACACACAACACAACATGACTCAACACAACACGACTCAATGAAACACAGTACAGCACAATGCAACACAACACAACTATCTCTCCCACTTGCTTCGGGCCTGCTCTCCATTGTCATTGTGAATAAAGGCTAGAAAAGCCCCAAAATAAACTTTAAAAACATGGCGGGGGTAAATCAGGCTGTATTGAATATTCCATCTTAAATACAGTCATCCACCCAACCATCCATCCATCTATCCATCCATCCATTCTCCCATCCATCCATCCATTCTAACAAATCAGAAAGACTTGCATGGAGGACGGACTATAAGCTGGTGCTGGCTGTGGCCCAGCTGCTGGGGTTCTGACCTTTGACACTGGCGGCCGCCTGCAGTCCCTCGTAGAGCGTTACGGAGGGGTTCTGACCTTTGACACTGGCGGCCGCCTGCAGTCCCTCGTAGAGCGTTACGGAGGGGTTCTGACCTTTGACACTGGCGTCTGCCTGCAGTGCCTCATAGAGCGTTACGGAGGGGTTCTGACCTTTGACACTGGCGGCCGCCTGCAGTCCCTCGTAGAGCGTTACGGACGGAATGCTGCTGCTGTCGAGGAGGCTGAGAGCGTAGGCCGTCACCGCTCGCACGTACAGGCTCTTCAGCTTCCCCGACTGGACACTGTCGAACAGGAAGCTCTCTGCCTTCTTCAGGGACTCCGAATACAGCTTGCTCAGAACAGACACAACAGGCAGGAAGAGTTTAGCGTTGGAGGAATATAGCGTATATAGCTGCTGCGGCAAACAACTCTCTCTCATTGACAACTTCTGTGGCGATGCACCGATTTTACGGATATTTTATGGTTATACAGATTTTAATGGATTTGTCTGCTGGGTTATTCAGGTGGGTATCTGATAATGTTGGCATTTAAGGGTTTATAATGATTTTTTTCCTTTCATGATCATGAATGTTTTAAGTTTCATAGCTACCTGGAGATTACATTCATAATCATAGAAATGTTCTAAGTTCCATAGCTACCTGGAGATTTCATTCATAATCATAGAAATGTTCTAAGTTCCATAGCTACCTGGAGATTACATTCATAATCATAGAAATGTTCTAAGTTCCATAGCTACCTGGAGATTACATTCATAATCATAGAAATGTTCTAAGTTCCATAGCTACCTGGAGATTTCATTCATAATCATAGAAATGTTCTAAGTTCCATAGCTACCTGGAGATTACATTCATAATCATAGAAATGTTCTAAGTTCCATAGTTACCTGGAGATTACATTCTGGAACCTCCGCCATTGCGTTCTTGATTCCGATGATGACGAAGGACGTGAGGTAAGCGGCCTGTTCTGTGGTGTCGGCTCCAGCGCCCTGCAATACACACCCACACCCATCAGGGACACGCTACACACATACACACACACACCCATCAGGGACACGCTACACACACACACCCACACCCATCAGGGACACGCTACACACACACCCATCAGGGACACGCTACACACACACACACACACACATCAGGGACACGCTACACACACACCCATCAGGGACACGCTACACACACACACACACACACACATCAGGGACACGCCACAAACACACACACACACACCCACACCCATCAGGGACACGCTACACACATACACACCCACACCCATCAGGGACACGCTACACACACACACACACACACATCAGGGACACGCTACACACACACACACACACATCAGGGACACGCTACACACACACACACACCCATCAGGGACACGCTACACACACACACCCATCAGGGACACGCTACACACACACACACACACCCATCAGGGACACGCTACACACACACACACCCATCAGGGACACGCTAACACACACACACACACACACACCCATCAGGGACACGCTACACACACACACACACACCCATCAGGGACACGCTACACACACACACACACACACACACCCATCAGGGACACGCTACACACACACACACCCATCAGGGACACGCTACACACACACACACACACCCATCAGGGACACGCTACACACACACACACCCATCAGGGACACGCTACACACATACACACACACACACACATCAGGGACACGCTACACACACACACACACACACATCAGGGACACGCTACACACACACACACACATCAGGGACACACACATCAGGGACACACACACACACACCCATCAGGGACACACTACACACACACACACCCATCAGGGACACGCTACACACATACACACACACACACACATCAGGGACACGCTACACACACACACACACACACACACATCAGGGACACGCTACACACACACACACACATCAGGGACACGCTACACACACACACACACACACACACACATACATCAGGGACACGCTACACACACACACACACACACACACATCAGGAACATGCTACACACACACACACACACATCAGGGACACGCTACACACACACACACACACACACATCAGGGACACGCTACACACACACACATCAGGGACACGCTACACACACACACACACACACACATCAGGGACACGCTACACACACACACATCAGGGACACGCTACACACACACACACACACACACATCAGGGACACGCTACACACACACACACACACACCCATCAGGGACACGCTACACACACACACACACCCATCAGGGACACGCTACACACACACACACACACACATCAGGGACACGCTACACACACACACACACACACACATCAGGGACACGCTACACACACACACACACACACACACATCAGGGACACGCTACACACACACATCAGGGACACGCTACACACACACACACACACCCATCAGGGACACGCTACACACACACACACACACATCAGGGACACGCTACACACACACACACACACACACACACACATCAGGGACACGCTACACACACACACACACACATCAGGGACACGCTACACACACACACACATCAGGGACACGCTACACACACACATCAGGGACACGCTACACACACACACACACACATCAGGGACACGCTACACACACACACATACACATCAGGGACACGCTACACACACACACACACACACACATCAGGGACACGCTACACACACACACACACACATCAGGGACACGCTACACACACACACATACACATCAGGAACACGCTACACACACACACACACACACATCAGGAACACGCTACATGCTACTCACAACATGAGGAAAAATAAATACAAATACATGAAGAATAATAAAAGAGAACTAAACACGACAGACTGATTTAGACTCGGACAAGTTCACACCATGTTCTTTGCATTACCATAGATTCCCTCGAAAAAAAAGAAAAAGACAACTATCACAACAACAACAATCACAACAACAACAACAATCACAACAACAACTATCACAACAACAACAATCACAACAACAACAATCACAACAACAACAACAACTATCACAACAACAACAATCACAACAACAACTATCACAACAACAACAACTATCACAACAACAACTATCACAACAACATCTATCACAACAACAACAATCACCACAACAACAACAACAACAACTATAACAACAACAACAACAACAACAACTATCACAACAACAACTATCACAACAAAAGAAGAAGAAAAATGACAGCACATTTTGGCGACTAATGGCACCTAACGCCTAACATGTGTGTGGTGCCTACCATGAGTTTTATAGGCTTGTAGTTGGATGTTTCCAGGAAAGACCCATCTGCTTTCTGACAGCTGTTGACCAGCCAATAGATGCACTTGGAGACATCATTGCCATCCACAGCAGTGTACTTGTTCACTTCTGCCAGAGTCTTCACCATGAGAGCAGTCAGCCTGGGAAAAAGGTTCACATAGATGAGAGACGATTTTAATTTAAAGCATCAGCTATGTGAACACATGTTAAAATAGCAGCAGCTGCAGAAGTGAGGAGAAGGGTAAGCTAATATAGTTATTAAACCATGCCTTTCTGGTTTTCACTGGACACTTTCTAGTCTGATAGACTTCCTTTGACCCCGGAATGTTATAAGGCTAAAGAGAATAAGCTACATTGAAAAGTGCGGGCAAGAGATAAATACCAATTCTTGCAGAATAGGGCTTTAGCCAGAATATAGTAGAGTAACACCTGAGCCTATCTTAATCATGTGTTGTGAAGTGTTAGCAGCACTAACACTAGCCGCATTCTTATCATGAAGTGTTAGCAGCACTAGCGTTAGCAGCACTAGCACTAGCCGCATGTTTATCATGAAGTGTTAGCAGCACTAGTGTTAGCAGCACTAGCACTAGCTGCATGTCTATCATGAAGTGTTAGCAGCACTAGCGTTAGCAGCACTAGCACTAGCTGCATGTCTATCATGAAGTGTTAGCAGCACTAGCACTAGCCACATGTTTATCATGAAGTGTTAGCAGCACTAGCGTTAGAAGCACTAGCACTAGCTGCATGTGTATCATGAAGTATTAGCAGCAGTAGCACTAGCCGCATGTTTATCATGAAGTGTTAGCGGCACTAGCACTAGCTGCATGTTTATCATGAAGTGTTAGCAGCACTAGCGTTAGAAGCACTAGCACTAGCTGCATGTCTATCATGAAGTGTTAGCAGCACTAGCACTAGCCACATGTTTATCATGAAGTGTTAGCAGCACTAGCGTTAGCAGCACTAGCACTAGCTACATGTTTATCATGAAGTGTTAGCAGCACTAGCACTAGCCGCATGTTTATCATGAAGTGTTAGCAGCACTAGCCGCATGTTTATCATGAAGTGTTAGCAGCACTAGCATTAGCAGCACTAGCCAGATGTTTATCATGAAGTGTAAGCAGCACTAGCACTAGCCGCATGTTTATCATGAGGTGTTAGCAGCACTATACGCATGTTTACCATGTGCTTGCTTCTCTGTCCTTCCACATGCTGAAGGCGTCGTTGACTCTCGTCTTAAAGGACATGATGCTGATGAGGCCTGGGCAAACAGAACACACAGACAGTCTGAAAATGTTTGAAAATGGATATCTGAGAATGTTTCAGCAGTGATGTAAAAGTCCAGCTTCAGAAAGTAAAAGTCCTGCCATGTATTAGTTTTACCTGTGCGCTAAACACAGGTGATTTCACTAATTAGCTGTTAAGCCTATAATTAGTGCTAATTAGAATCAGCTAATTAAGTGAATGGTTGGAACACAAATGTGGCAGAACTTTCTGAACTACTTTCTAAAGCTGGACTTTTACATTACTGTGTTTCAGGTACAATTAGCGTATGCCTGAGTAGTAAAAAAAAATATTTGCTTTACAATAAGGATAAATAAGCATGTACATCTTGACATTGGTTTGTGAAGAAGTGGTGCACATATCCAAAATTCGATCTGATCTACCAAATGTAACGGAGGCGAACTGAGCTAGTGTGCTAGTTGCCCGTGTAAATCCTCACAGCCCTAACCTTAAGAACGCTTCTAACCACTGAGTTGGAAGCCTGGGCTTTTAGCTCAGTGGTTAGAGCGTTCGACTCCCATGCCGGTGAGTGTCGATGTGGCGGGTTTGAGGGCCGTGAGCAGCGGACGAATTACGACCTCTGTTACACAAAGACCTGTTGGCTGGCATCTGTTTGATCTAGTCTACCAAAGACCTGTTGGCTGGCACCTGTACGATCTGATCTATCAAAGACCTGTTGGATGGTATCTGTTTGATCTGATCTACCAAAGACCCGTTGGCTGGGATCTGTTTGATCTGATAATAATAATAATAATAATAATAATAACTTCAATTTATATAGCGCCTTTCAAGATACCCAAGGTCGCTTTACAAGAGTGGGAGTAGGGGGGTAGGGGCAGGGTGGGGGTTTAGGGAGGGTAGGCAAGAGAGAAGAGGTGCTTTTGGAACTGTGTCAGAGAAGTGGCAGAACGGATAGGAGGGGGCAGGGTGTTCCAAAGGGTAGGGGCAATTGCACAGAAAGCCCTGTCACCAAAGGTCTTGAGTCTGGTGCGGGGAGTGGAGAGTAAGTCCTTGCTGGTGGAGCGCAGGGACCGTGACTGGGTGTACGGGTGGAGGAGGTCAGTGATGTACTTGGGTGCCAGTGAGTGAAGTGATTTGTAGGTGAGGAGGAGGATTTTGTAGCTGATGCGTTGTTTGATTGGCAGCCAGTGGAGTTTCTTGAGGATGGGGGTGATGTGCTGCCAGGGCTTGGTGTGGGTTAACACAGCTGGCAGCTGAGTTCTGGACATACTGCAATCTGTCTAGGGCTTTGTTGGGCAGCCCAGACAGGACACCATTGCAGTAGTCCAGACGGGAGGTGACAAATGCATGAATGAGATCTACCAAAGACCTGTTGGCTAGGCATCCTCACCCTCCTTCATCTTGTTTTTGAGGTCGGCCTTGATGTCGGCGGCCTGGGGCCCAAGGCCGGCCCAGTGGCTGCCCATCTCCATGTAGTGGTACACGTAGTAGAGGGGCAGGAGACCCATCAGCTCCTTCTCAGCGGACCCCCGTGGCAGGTTCACCAGCTGCTGAAGCCCCTTGGGGTCGTTCATGATGGCCAGTACCTCTCCCAGCAACTCACCTTCACGCACAAACACAGACACAATTCCATTTCAATTCCATTCCATTTCACTCAATTCAAGTCACTTATCAAGATATTTTATTTGGCTGAGTGCAGCACAGTTATGTTTAGTTCAGTTCAGTTGAATTTAAATCAATTCAATTCAGTCAGACTCATTTTGGTCCATAGTTGTCAACATTGAGCATTGAAAATAAGTGCGATTTCCTGAGTTTAAAATACTCGTCAATTTCAAAATTCTTCTTTCTGTTGCTGTCAGACTATACTGCTGCACTAACTAAACGAGGTGGGGCTAGGTCTAACGTGACTTTGCTTACAGATTGGCATCAAATCGTGTTCTCACATAAACCATGCCATTATCTAAAACATCTTTTTCACTGGAAGGGCAAGGGGGTAACAACAGGACAACAGTACAATGACTATCAGGTCCGGTGGTAGGGCTAATGTTATGAGAATATTAAAATACAGGATTTTTTACGCTAAAATATTAAAACAGGAAGATGGCTGGAAAAGTTGTTCCTGTTTAAACATGGTGTTTATTACAGTTGTTCCTGTTTAAACATGGAGTTTGTTACGGCTTTTGTTCCTGATTAAACATGTTTTTTGTTACGGCTGTTGTTCTTGTTTAAACATGGCATTCGTTACGGCCATTGTTCCTTTTTAAACATGTTTTTTGTTAAGGCCGTAAACATGGCGTTTGTTAGAGCCGTTGTTCCGTTTTAAACATGGCGTTTATTAGAGCCGTTGTTCTGTTTTAAACATGGCGTTTATTACAGCCGTTGTTCCGTTTTAAACATGGCGTTTATTACAGTGTTGTTCCGTTTTAAACATGCCGTTTATTACAGTCTTGTTCCGTTTTAAACATGGCGTTTATTACAGTGTTGTTCCGTTTTAAACATGGCGTTTATTACAGTGTTGTTCCGTTTTAAACATGGCGTTTATTACAGTGTTGTTCCGTTTTAAACATGGCGTTTATTACAGCCGTTGTTCCGTTTTAAACATGGCGTTTATTACAGCCGTTGTTCCGTTTTAAACATGGCGTTTATTACAGTGTTGTTCCGTTTTAAACATGGCGTTTATTACAGTGTTGTTCCGTTTTAAACATGGCGTTTATCACAGTGTTGTTCCGTTTTAAACATGGCGTTTATCACAGTGTTGTTCCGTTTTAAACATGGCGTTTATCACAGTGTCGTTCCGTTTTAAACATGGCGTTTATGACAGCGTCGTTCCGTTTTAAACATGGCGTTTATTACAGCGTTGTTCCGTTTTAAACATGGCGTTTATTACAGTGTTGTTCCGTTTTAAACATGGTGTTTGTTACCGGTAAGGGTGAGGCGCCGCTCCACTGGTGAGTTTGGCACCACCTTTGGAGGAAGAGAGTTCCTCAACTCCACTTTTCTTTTGGCACTTCCTGGGGAAGAGAAATCCAGAAAGATGTCACTATTGCTTTTTACTCTGTACTGGATATTGGTGTACTGAATATTATGCAGAAAACAAACAAAAACATAAACAAACAAACAAATGAGACAAATGACACTTAACTCATTGAGTGCCAGTGCCAAAAACATAATATTAAGTTTTTAGCTTTTTTTTTAATTACGAAACTAGACACTCTAACACACCTTATATGTGATTTTGGGAACTCTGTGATGAATGGAAATTAAATATATGACGATCGAAAACTCATGAAAACGCACAATCTGGACATTTTATCTGGACATTTAATCTTAAAACTCTGCTTTTGATGGTTGCCGCTTTGGGTTGAATCAGTGACACATGCACGTCAGGTCAAAACCAGGCCATTTTCGTGGGTTTATCACGAGGTGGCAGTTTCGCCAGGTCTCGCTAGGTCACTTCCCAGAAACTTTACAGGCAACACTTCATATTTCATCAAAGACGCTACATCTCCATTTCTAGAAATAAAACAGGGATTTTGATGAAAACTAGCCACTGTTTAGCTTGGGATTTCTTAGGAACAGAGGCATGTAGAAATAAACAGTTTGTACCCACTGAGAGCTTAAAGTCTCACCTTTTAAACAAGCCATAGAATGTGCCCGTAGCTATAACATAGAATACGCTGTGGCTCTACAAAAATCGTCAACAATGATCAAGATTGCTGGCACTCTGGGCCAAAGCTTCCGAAAACAGCGCGGCATTGAATGAGTTAAGTTTAGTTTGTGTAGCTTTATCTGATGTTTGTGAGGTTTCATTTTAAGTTTGTGTGATCTGAGGTTTGTGTGAGCTAATTTGAAGTTTGTGTAATTTCATCTGAAGCTTGTGTGGTTTTATTTAAAAGGTGTGATTTCATGTGCATTTTGTGTGAGCGTATGTGAGGTTTGTGTGAGCGTATGTGAGGTTTCTGTGATGTCGTGTGGACGTTTGTGTGATGTTGTGTGAATATTGTGTGAGTGTTATGTGAGTTTTGTGTGAGCGTATGTGAGGTTTGTGTGATGTCGTGTGGAGGTTTGTGTGAGCGTATGTGAGGTTTGTGTGATGTTGTGTAGATGTTTGTGTGATGTCGTGTAGAGGTTTGTGTGATGTCGTGTAGACGATTGTGTGATGTTGTGTAGGGGTTTGTGTGATGTTGTGTAGGGGTTTGTTTGATGTCGTGTAGAGGTTTGTGTGATGTCGTGTGGAGGTTTGTGTGAGCGTATGTGAGGTTTGTGTGATGTCGTGTAGAGGTTTGTGTGAGCGTATGTGAGGTTTGTGTGATGTCATGTGAATGTTGTGTGAGTGTTATGTGAGGTTTGTGTGAGCGTATGTAAGGTTTGTGTGATGTTGTGTGGAGGTTTGTGTGATGTCATGTGGAGGTTTGTGTGATGTTGTGTAGAGGTTTGTGTGATGTCGTGTAGAGGTTTGTGTGATGTTGTGTAGAGGTTTGTGTGATGTTATGTGGAGGTTTTCTCTGCAGCCTGACCGTAGATGCCCTGGGGGTCGATGGTGGCCCCAGTGTTGTCCTCAGTCAGGATTCCTTCAGGCTGTTCCACAAAAACAACACAGGAAATGGGAGTGTGAACAACAAAGTATGCAAGTAGCAAGCCTATAGGGGAGCACGCCTATGTTCCCTAACCCATCCACCCACACCTCAGGCCTAACCCCAACCCTAACCCAAACCTCAGGCCCAACCCCAACCCCAACCCTAAACCACACCTCAGGCCTAACCCCAACCCTAACCTTAGAAATGTGGGAACATAGGGCTGTGGGAACATAGGGCTGACCCCGCCTATAGCTATAGCTAACTATTAGCTAATCCACTTCCCTAACCTTAGAAATGTGGGAACATAGGGCTGTGGGAACATAGGGCTGACCCCGCCTATAGCTAACTAGTAGCTAACCCACTTCCCTAACCTTAGAAATGTGGGAACATAGGGCTGTGGGAACATAGGGCTGACCCCGCCTATAGCTATAGCTAA
>NW_027468848.1:1397500-1400000 GCF_046254945.1 Alosa pseudoharengus
CCGTTTTTGTTTTGTTCCAAACCTCTTACCTGATCACGTCACATCTGAGTCAGTTGACTATTCCAGTGCCAAAAAGACAGAACATGATCAAGAAAATAATTTTTGTTCCATAAAAAATGTATTTGTTTTATGATGTAACCTTTGCAGATGATTTCTCATCTTTTACTACTGGGAATGTCCAAGTGTTCCAGGTTACACAAATATGGGTCAGCTGAATGTAGGCTAGTTTACCTCCCAGTGTTGAACACAGTGATTATGAAAACTTCACAACTTGTATAGTAAAGTGACATTTGATGTAGACTTCATATGATATTCATGAAATATTTACAAAGGCTGGAGAAATTAAATTAATGGTATCCAGGTTACACAAATACAATTTTGGACTTTTATTTTGACAAGTTGTCATCGTTCTGTCTTTCACATTCATGAAAGGATTGGTATGAATGTTGAGTCATGTCTAATGAAACAGTCATGAATGCTTTATGTGCCGTTTATGACAGCTGCTATGAATGTGTTATTAACTCTCCTGTCAAGTTAAATGTTACCATAACAACTATATCACAACAACACCATAACCATATCACAACCTCATCATCACATTAAAACTATATCACTCACTTATACCACTTCACGAACCAAATCTATTTATAGTAAAACAATAAGAGGAAGGGTCTTGGGATGGGTCCTAAATGTTAAAACAATAAGAGGAAGGGTCTTGGGATGGGTCCTAAATGTTAAAACAAGAGGAAGGGTCTTGGGATGGGTCCTAAATGTTAAAGGAGAATTCCGGTGTGATATTGACCTAAAGTGTGTTGAAACATGATACCGAGTGTGAACGTATGTCTCATAGCCCATCTCGGCTTGTCCCCTGCACTCCAAAATCTGGCGCTAGTTAGCCGATGCTACCAACAGCTTTTTCAATTGTGGTGCTTCGGCATCGGGCTAGCCATGCAAATAAATCACTGTTTTACACCATTTACGAGGCTCAAGGTATCTCCACACTTCATTGGTAGACTACCGAAGGCCCTAACATTTAAAACGAGACATTAGGAACTTTTAAACTTTTAAACTTTTAACTTTAAAACAAGAGGAAGGGTCTTGGGATGGGTCCTAAATGTTAAAACAAGAGGAAGGGTCTTGGGATGGCCAAGCATGTCGAGCTGCCTTTACCCCTCTGGGACTTGGTGCTCCTCCCAAAGCCAACTCTCAGGGAAATAGCTCCGGATCTGCATGGGGAGGCTATCTTCAAACAGGGCTTCCATCTCTGTAAACCACATACAGACACACACACACACACACAGATTGACACCACACACATGTAGCATGGTGTTTTTTACCTTTTTTTTTTAAAATATATCAATTCATTTTGCTCCCTGACCACTTGAGTTCATGACATTAAAGTGTATATGTCAGGTTAATTTTGTAATTATGATAAACACAAAATAATTAGGGGAAAGACACATTTGACAAGTCTATATATTGTTTTGAATGTATTTTGATACCTAAAGACAGAATATAAGATGAAAAAGTTTGTTATTTTCAGCACTCACTTAAAACTCCCCCTCCCCTCCAAAAGAGTCAGTTGACGTCATAAGAGGTAGAAGTTTTTTTATAACCGTTAGTAAAAGGATAGAATGTCCTGTGAATTAATAACTAGATGTAATGTGTGGCTACTGGCTGTGTTTCCCATTGGAATCAATCAGAGCCATATATACGGCTCTGGAATCAATGATAAAATGATGCACCGGTAGTAGCCTGCATGGGGGGAGGGGCGAGCTTGCCCTGTTTTGTTTGGTATTCACTTTGAAGGTCAACAGAAGTGACGTCATGCAGGATCTCATAGTGCAACTTTAAACCAATATAATATACAGACACAGACACACACACACACAGACAGAACTCATAGTGCAACTTTAAACCAATATAATATAGAAAGTAATATCCCACACATGCCACAAGGCTACTTTTCCAAATATACTTTGTGCTTGATTTTCAGTTGACATTTTGAAAAATAGACTTTTGATTGCAGCGTTTCATTTCGATATAGAAATATGATGTCATCTTAAATCTTACTTGACTTCACACAATAAGCCCAATCCCACATTAACTGTGTAAGCAATTTCAAAACACCTGTAGTATTAGTACGAGTAGAACATATTGTGTGTGTAGTGGTTAAAGGGGGATTTGGCAGGTGGGGGAACCCTAATATCCAGTGTTGGTGCAAAGGGGAAAAATGAGTCACTGTTGGACAACATATTGAGTATCGTGGTGTAGCAATACATTTTGGACAAGAATCGCTAGCTTTGTGGTCACCTCTGTACATGCGTAAAATTAACTCACCATTTATTTTAACAATATCATCGCGCTATATTTTTGGTATGAAAGAATATATTTATTAATTTATCTGAGGTGGCCTCCACCTCCCTCCACCCTTTAACCCCTGTGTGTACAGTTTAAATGACCTGTGGTATTAGCATAAGGAGAACATATTGTGTATAAA
>NW_027468848.1:1410000-1427500 GCF_046254945.1 Alosa pseudoharengus
CACACAAGACTGTAATTCTTGTTTTCCATCCGACTCTTTTGGCGGCCATTTTGGAAATATGGCAATAAAAAATTGCCACTGCCTACATTTAATCAACCGGAAATGTTCACTAGATACCAAAAATGCAAAACGTACTTTTTAAGGGGTCCAACCTTTAAAACAAGTTTTCCAGCTGACTAATATGTGCGTGCGTGCGTGCGTGCGTGCGTGCGTGCGTGCGTGCGTGCGTACGTGCGTGCGTGTGTGTGTGCTGTGGCTATGCTCTACCTCCACAGTCCTGCTGGTCCTGGGTAGGATGGTTGTGCTCTCTCCTGAGATGTAGCCAAACCTGCTCATCACATAGGCTTGCTGCACAGGGGCTCCATGAGCATACCTGGAGGAAGTCACACACACACACACACACACACACACACACACACACACAGACACACACACACACACAAGGTTAAAACTTAAAAAACTGACTGACATTCAGCAGACACACGACATGGACTCACAACACCAATGGAAACTAACTGGGTTAGAATGTGTCACTCAGTGACGTTAGCGCTGCTGCGCAATAATGCCGCTCTCTCATCACATGTGGAGCTCTCTCATCACATGTGGAGCTCTATTATCACATGTGGAGCTCTCTCATCACATGTGGAGCTCTATTATCACATGTGGAGCTCTCTCATCACATGTGGAGCTCTATTATCACATGTGGAGCTCTCTCATCACATGTGGAGCTCTCTCATCACATGTGGAGCTCTATTATCACATGTGGAGCTCTCTCATCACATGTGGAGCTCTATTATCACATGTGGAGCTCTCTCATCACATGTGGAGCTCTATTATCACATGTGGAGCTCTCTCATCACATGTGGAGCTCTCTCATCACATGTGGAGCTCTATTATCACATGTGGAGCTCTATTATCACATGTGGAGCTCTCTCATCACATGTGGAGCTCTATTATCACATGTGGAGCTCTCTCATCACATGTGGAGCTCTATTATCACATGTGGAGCTCTCTCATCACATGTGGAGCTCTCTCATCACATGTGGAGCTCTATTATCACATGTGGAGCTCTCTCATCACATGTGGAGCTCTATTATCACATGTGGAGCTCTCTCATCACATGTGGAGCTCTATTATCACATGTGGAGCTCTCTCATCACATGTGGAGCTCTCTCATCACATGTGGAGCTCTATTATCACATGTGGAGCTCTATTATCACATGTGGAGCTCTCTCATCACATGTGGAGCTCTATTATCACATGTGGAGCTCTCTCATCACATGTGGAGCTCTATCATCACATGTGGAGCTCTCTCATCACATGTGGAGCTCTATTATCACATGTGGAGCTCTCTCATCACATGTGGAGCTCTCTCATCACATGTGGAGCTCTCTGTGTCTATTATCACATGTGGAGCTCTCTCATCACATGTGGAGCTCTATTATCACATGTGGAGCTCTCTCATCACATGTGGAGCTCTCTGTGTCTATTATCACATGTGGAGCTCTATTATCACATGTGGAGCTCTCTGTGTCTATTATCACATGTGGAGCTCTCTGTGTCTATTATCACATGTGGAGCTCTATTATCACATGTGGAGCTCTCTGTGTCTATTATCACATGTGGAGCTCTATCATCACATGTGGAGCTCTATCATCACATGTGGATCTCTATTATCACATGTGGAGCTCTATTATCACATGTGGAGCTCTGTGTGTCTCATCACATGTGCATGTGTGTCTGCATGTGCCTCTCATATGATCCACTCAGCTGTGACGCTCAGCTTGAAGGAGTCCATATTGGCTCACCTGGCTGTGACACTCACCTGTGACGCTCACCTGTGACGCTCACCTGTGACACTCACCTGGCTGTGACGCTCACCTGTGACACTCACCTGGCTGTGACACTCACCTGTGACACTCACCTGGCTGTGACACTCACCTGGCTGTGACACTCACCTGTGACCTGGCTGTGACACTCACCTGACACTCACCTGGCTGTGACGCTCAGCTTGAAGGAGTCCATGTTGGCTTGGCTGATGTAGCGCTGCTCTGGTTGTATAGTCACTATGATGCTGGGTAAAACTGAGAGACAGAAATAGAACATTTATCTGTGTGTGCGCGCGTGTGTGTGTGTGTGCGTGCGTGCATGTTTGTGCGTGTGCAAACGTGTGTGTGTGCATATGTCTACATACAGCATACAGTATGTGTGCAGTTGTGCATGACTGTGTGTGTGTGTGTGTGTGTGTGCATGTGTGTGTGTGTGTGTGTGTGTGTGCATGTGTGTGTGTGTGTGTGTGTGCATGTGTGTGTGTGTGTGTGTGTGTGTGCATGTGTGTGTCTTTTGTGAGGCCTTACCGTACTCTTTGACTTCAAACTGAGCATTGGCAGTCGTGCTGAAGTCATCCGTGTAGGACGCCTCGATCTTCCACACCCCGAACCTTTAAAGACACGACACAGTTACACGACAACACATCACACTTCCACACCCCTAACCTTTAAAGACACGACAACACATCACACTTTCACACCCCTAACCTTTAAAGACACGACAACACATCACACTTCCACACCCCTAACCTTTAAAGGAACACGCCACCCAATGTCAGTAGTAATATATGTTCTTACCTTAACTTTCACGAGTTGAGTCATACCTCTCCCGTGTGGGTACGTGCACTCAAACGCTCTGGTACGCGGCGCGACTGTGTTAGCATGTTGCTATGCTAGCGGGCTCAGACGTAGCCAGACGTAGAAGTAATCAAAAACATCCACGTTTTCCCGACTTAAATACAGTTGCACAAGTAGTTGATAAAAATGTCTACGGTCACACAACATGAAACGTGGCGATTTTCCAAGCGAATAAACAGGAGAACTACAATGTGTGGCGCAATAGCACTTGGGAGTACTTCGACCTAGCGTAGTAGTATTGTTAACACCTAATTGTAGATCCTATCCACCACAGAGTTTAGAATCCATGCTGGATCGACCCCTCAGCCTCTCCCTCCCCTCTGAGCGAGAGAGAGGCACACACACTAGAGATGCGCTGATGGGCTATTATTTCAACCATAACTGCATAGCAAAACTTATCATCCATCCGCCATCCATCAACACCAACGTTTTTTGACCAATTTTCAAAACCGCACCCGCCCACCATCCGCTGGTTGTTTTAATGTAGGCTATATGGGTGATGCAGCGCTGCTGACGTGAGGCTAGAAAGCCCTTGCCTGTTCTAGAAAGACTGATCCAATGCAGCACATATATTAAAAGGCTAACGTCGTACATTGGCTATGTTGTAGCCTATCCCCAGCAAAACAGTCTTCAAATAAAACGCACATCGGCCTGTTGCCTATTATGCCAGCTTGTGACAATATATCGTCCAAAATGCTTGATTGCATTGCATTTTTCACATTTTTAGCTGCATTTTCGGCTTGCCTCTTGCCACTATTCACTCCTTGTCTTCCGCAGTGGTGGACGAAGTACACAAATCCTGTACTTGAGTGGAAGTAGAGATACACATGGTCAAATGTTTCTCCAGTAAAAGTAAAAGTCCTCCTTTTACATTTCCACTTGAGTGGAAGTACAAAAGTACTTGCCTTCAAATGTACTTAAATATCGAAAGTAAAAGTCCTGAAATGTATTATGACTAATACAGTTGCATTTACTATTGTTGAAATGATTTGGCACAGACATAGGCATTCATTGAGCCTTTCTCCTCCATTCAAGGACAAAATCAGCTAATAATTGTTGTATGTAGAAGGAACTAAAAACAAACTAATGTGATATCTTATCTTAGATACTTCAAAGTAACCACATTTTTCTTTGTTGAATGCTTTACACTTTCGGACCAAATCAAAATGTTCCCTTTTGTGTTTGATAGTGTCAGATTGTCTATCATTTGCTCGATGGCGTCAAGAGGCTAGATACCTTAGATGTGTAAGGCAGGCAAGCAAGTTTGGCGGTTGTTACTAAAAATGTGAACATGCACGTTGCACTGTTGTGCGGTGGACTTTCAGAATGAATGGAGTCGGGTTTGTAAAGCAATTTACAAAAGATTCACTGAACAAAAATGAAAATGTAGCTAAAAATGTGGAGAATGCAATGCAGGGCGGCCGTGGCCCACTGGTTAGCACTCTGGACTTGTAACCGGAGGGTTGCCGGTTCGAGCCCCGACCAGTGGGCCGTGGCTGAAGTGCCCTTGAGCAAGGCACCTAACCCCTCACTGCTCCCCGAGCGCCGCCATTGTAGCAGGCAGCTCACTGCGCCGGGATTAGTGTGTGCTTCACCTCACTGTGTGCTGTTTGTGTTTCACTAATTCACCGATTCGCTTAAATGCAGAGACCAAATTTCCCTCAAAAAAGTATATATACATACTTACTTATGCAATCAAGCATTTCGAACGATATATTGTCACAAGCTGGCAGAATAGGCAACAGGCCGATGTGCGTTTTATTTGGAGACTGTTTTGCTGGGGATAGGCTACAACATAGCCAATGTACGACTTTAGCCTTTTAATATATTTGCTGCATTGGATCCGTCTTTCTAGAACAGGCAAGGGCTTTCTAGCCTCACGTCAGCAGCGCTGCATCACCCATATAGCCTACATTAAAACAACCAGCGGATGGTGGGCGGGTGCGGTTTTGAAAATTGATCAAAAAACTTTGGTGCTGATGGATGGCTGATGGATGATAAGTTTTGCTATGCAGTTATGGTTGAAATAATAGCCCATCAGCGCATCTCTAGTGTGTGTGCCTCTCTCTCGCTCAGAGGGGAGGGGGAGGCTGAGGGGTCGATCAAGCATGGATTCTAAACTCTGTGGTGGATAGGATCTACATTTAGGTGTTAATTAATATTACCACGCTATGGTCGAAGTACTCCCAGTGCTATTGCGCCACACATTGTAGTTCTCCTGTTTATTCGCTTGGAAAATCGCCACGTTTCATGTTGTGTGACCGTAGACATTTTTATCAACTACTCGTGCAACTGTATTTAAGTCGGGAAAACATGGATGTTTTTGATTACTTCTACGTCTGGCTACGTCTGAGCCCGCTAGCATAGCAACATGCTAACACAGTCGCGCCGCGTACCAGAGCGTTTGAGTGCACGTACCCACACGGGAGAGGTATGACTCAACTTGTGAAAGTTAAGGTAAGAACATATATTACTACTGACATTGGGTGGCGTGTTCCTTTAAAGACATGACAACACATCACACTTTCACACCCCTCACCTTTAAAGACACGACACAGTTACACGACAACACATCACACTTCCACACATCACACTTCCACAACCTTTGATTGGTTAGACCAATCAAAACATTCTATTTGGACATCATGGACTCTTTATCTTCTGGGCTGGACCAATCAAAATAGGTAATTTTTTTTGGAATTTGAGAGCAGTGTGGATTTGAGAGCAGTGTTTGATTTTGAGCACAGGTAAATCGGGTTTGAGGCAAAAGTTTGATTTTGAGCACAGGTAAAACTGTTTTGAGGCAAAAGTTTGATTTTGCAAGGAGTCAGAGGTTTTGTAACTAGTGCTTGAAGCTGAGGTTTTGTGTTTAATATCTTAAGAAAATGGAGCAAGGTTTCAGAAATTGTGTTTTAGCAATTAAGAAAAAACTATATATAATAATAATAATAATAATAATAATAATAATAATAGTTATATACATAGTTATATAAATAGTTATAGTAGTTATAATAATACAGTAATAATAATAATAATAATAATAATAATAATAATATAAATAATAACAATATCTCATTGACATTGATAGTTTGTATAGAACTCCACTAGCATGAGATGACTGTGACTAGTTGTCAAGACACGACCTGACAGATAGATAGATAGATAGATAGATAGATAGATAGATACTTTATTGATCCCCAGGGGAAATTCAAGAAGACAGGACAGAAGACATGTCAGGGTAAAGCCATGCTTACTGATTAGAAATGTAGAAAAGGGTGTGTATGTATGTGTGTGTGTGTGTGTGTGTGTATGTGTGTGTGTGTGTGTGTGTGTGCGTGTGTACTGTATATGTGTGTGTGTATGTGTGTGTGTGGGGGTCCTTACTTTGGCTTGAGGGGTATTTTAAAAGGGCGCAGCATCGATATGATCCCACTAACATCCTCCAGGTCCACAATGTCCACCTTCACGGCATCAGGGTCCTACAGAAACAAGATTACCCAAAACCTTCAGACTCACACACACACACACACTCACACACACACACACACACACACACACACACACACACACACACACACTCACACACACACTACACTACAGAGGCATACAGCACTGAACATTACACTACACTACACTACACACTACACTACAATACATAAGGGATAATGTATAGAACGCCGGTCATTATTGGGAAAATAAGTCCCGACAGGGCGAACCGGACTAGTTCCGCCCTGAAGGGACTTATTTTCCCAATAATGACCGACGTTCTATACATTATCCCGCTTATTACACGGCTACTTGCCAAAACGAAATAATAAACTCCCCCCGATTTGACTTTAGCCTACATAACCTAGCCTATTTGTTACTGTTCATCACGCTGAACTTGAATCAAACATTCTTTAGAACACAGTTGATCAACCGTCTGCTTTCATTTCTGAATGAAGTTCCAGTCCTTGCGTAGTGATATGAAATACCTGAATTAGAAGCACACACTCCATTGTCATTGACAGCGGTCATTATTTTTTTCAGAGGTCCTTTCCTCGAAAATAATGACCGCTAGAACTTTGGGAAATCCCATTCAAGTCAATGGAGCGTTCTACTTGCCTTGTGAAGAGCCGTGTAATAATGATGTGTTATAGAGTAGTCCAACAGCATATCTATTGATGCGCACTGAACACTACACTACACTACACACTACACTACAGCACTGATGTGTTATAGAGTAGTCCAACAGCACTGATGTGTTATAGAGTAGTCCAACAGCATATCTATTGATGCGTTACTTGCCCGAAATGTGAGAGTGACTTTTCTCCTGGCTGGTTTCAGCTCTTCACTCAGGGAGAAGACCCTCACTTTCACTGCACACACACACACACACAAAGAGAAAGTTGACAGGTTAGAATGACGAATGAAGTCAAGTATTTACAATTTACAATGAGATGTATTCATCTAGGCACAATAGGGTTACATGTTAAATAATATGGTATATTTTGTTTGTTAATTTCATTTAAATGACATGGTTGGCTTTGATGTATTATTGTGTGAAGTGTGTATGCTTAGATTTGGCTGGCCAGGTGAGTGTGTGTGTAGAGATGGTGTCTAGCTACATAGGGGAATTGTGTATGTATTTGTGTGTGTGTGTGTGTGAGTGCGAGTGTGTGTGTGCGTGAGTGTGTGTGTGTGTGTGTGTCTGTGTGAGTGTGAGTGCGTGTGCGTGTGTGTGTGTGGAGTAAGTACCCGACTGCTCAGGTGTGTATAGAGGCTTATCAGTCTGGATGAAGAGGAATCCGTTGTCACGGGAGACGGGCATTCTCTCGTGCTGGTTAATGCCGCTGCCCACAGCGTGGAGGTACACATGGGTGGCGTCAGACGGGAAGTCCTTGGAGAAGATCTGTGGGAATCATCAGGAGCATTAAACACACGTAAACACACTTAAACACACTTAAACACATCAGGAGCATTAAACACACGTAAACACACTTAAACACACGTAAACACACTTAAACACATCAGGAGCATTAAACACACTTAAACACACTTAAACACATCAGGAGCATTAAACACACGTAAACACACTTAAACACATCAGGAGCATTAAACACACTTAAATACATTTAAACACAGAGGTGAACAGTGCATGCTCTAATGAAAAAGCCTTGATATCTTTGTTACATTTTGGCTGAGATCTTGGATTATGATGATAAATGTGAATGTTTTTTATCGGTTATATTGTCCAAACTGAACTACTGTTTTTTATGAATAGTTACACAAGGCATTCAACCTTTCAATTGTACTATTATTATTGAATTGTAAAAGAATAACATCTAAAACCTTCCTCTAAACTTGAGATGGTAAAGCTCTCCATCTTATTATCACACTAAGGGCGGGTTGCACCAACGTGGTTTAAATTAATCCTAGTTTAGGCCTAAACTAGGTTTAGTAAATCTAGGTTTAAATAGGGGTTTAAATTAACCAGAAACTCATTGCACATCTTAATTTTAACCCTGGATTAGTTAATCCAGTTTAAACAAAGATTAACAAAAGATTAATTTATATTCATTGTCCGCCATGATGGATTCTGACAAGATGTAAACAAACACGATGTTAAATGGCCCCAAACGGACCAAAATTATAGCCTATCTGTAAACCAATCGCTGTAAACCATGTACCCATATAACTTTCCATACTTTTTAATAGACGTGGTAGCTGTTACATTGTATTACTGTGACCACAGTGCCATAAATGTTTAACGGTTAAGGTCGCCTAACACGCATTACAGTTATCATGGCAAGGCAGATGATTTTTTCCCTTATGGATCATTTGGGGAAATAATTGAAGACAAAAAACTGACAGCACGACCTCAGAGACGGAGGAGGCGTAGTGGTTGAAACGATCTGAATGTTGTTTGGATCAGATTGCTCCCCTTCTAGCTAGGATGCAATTCATGAAAATTGGGCACTTCTGGATAAGTTTTTGATTTTTGGCAGGGTGTTAGGTATAGGCCTAAGGTTTTCAAAAATCCATGGATACAAGTTGGGGTGGCCCCCCTAGTGGCAGTTATCCATAAAATCCAAAATGGCCCCGCCGAAAAGAGAAAAGGTTATATCTCAGCTTCCTTTAGTCTTAAATTGTTGTATAATGTATTTTCTCTACTTTGTTTGATACAAGGAATCCAATTTTGATATGTTCTTCTTATTTTAAGTCCTTACGACGATGAAGGCGAACTGGATACGACAGACTTCAGTAAGTTGCTACGCTAACGTTAACTTAACTTTTATAATTACTGCACCACACACACTTGGCTAATGTTGATCGTCTGCAAACGAAACAGAAACACCGGTGTTGTTATATGACAATAGTATTTTGTAAACGTAGGTTAAAGGAATTATCCGGAGTAAAATGCACTTTAGATCAATTTACGGATGATTGGGAGTACATACGTTGAGTTGACATCAAAATCATGTCATTCGGATGTGTTTTGAGAAAGTTTGATTTTACCGTTTTTAGTCAAAACTCGTTAGCCTGGAAGTGACCCGGGCATGTCATTTCGCCGCTACAAAATGCTATTTTTATACCTGTTCTACAGTTCCAAACAACATTACACTTACGTGGTAGTGAGTAGAGGGTCCCTAAAGCCAAACCGAAGTATCCCGAAGTCTTTATGTGGTCGGATAGAGAGTCCAGAATGAATTTCATCAAGCCAGTACCTTTCCGGAAATGTTGCTGCTGCAGCTTCCATCTTTAGGGGAAAGTCCGTAGGAGTCGATTGCCGAGTGTGGAGTAACACGCTCTGGAAACTTCATTTCAATTTCGAAAGAAATACTGGACTATGTTTTTTTTTTTTTTTAAAACGGCGACGAAATTGTGAATTTCCAAAGCGTGTTACTCCACACTCGGCAATCGACTAGTTTTTTTTTTTTTAATTGTTTATTTATTAAGATTTTCTCAGTAACAGAACAGAAATTGGAGACAAGAAGACAAAAACAAAAACAAAATACAAACAAACAAACAAACAAACAAACAAAAAACAGGTAAAAGTGCATTCACTGTACATAAATAGGAAAGGATAGATCAAGGCTATTTCAAATGTCCAGGCCAGGCAATAAGTCCACGTATCTTGAGAAAGGGTCCCATGTTTTCTGAAATGACTGAAGGGAGCCATTTAGCGTACCCCTTATTTTTTCCAGTTTAAGGCTCTGCATCATGTCCCTTATCCAGTGGTCGTGTATTGGAGGAGTTGTGTCTTTCCACTTGAAAAGAATGAGCCTTCTAGCCAATAAAGAGGAGAAGGCAAACGCCCTCTGTAGGTAGGCTGGGAAACTACCTTGGTCCGATTCCGGAATTATGCCAAGAATTCCAATTAAAGGAGAAGGCTGGATATCAAAACCATATATTTGAGACATGGTATCAAAAAAGGATGACCAAAAATGTTTTGAACAAGTTTTGAACAAGACCAGAACATATGGTATAATGTTGCTGTCGTTTGTTTGCATTTATCACATATGGGGCTTTTATTAGGGAATATTCTTGCTAGCTTAGCTTTAGAGAAATGCAATCGATGCAAAACTTTAAACTGTATCAGGGCATGTCTGGAACATATCGATGAAGAATGAACCCTTGTGAGGGCCATTTCCCATTCCTCATCAGAAAGTGAGACCCCCATATCGTTTTCCCATTGTTCTCGAATATGTGAGATAGAAGGACTATGTGCAGCCATTATGTGTGCATAGAACATAGAGACCCTACCCTTATTAAGAAAATTACCTTTCAATAAAGAATCTAGGCATGAGAGGGGGGGACTATCAGGAAAAACTGATTTTTTTGCGTACAAAATCCCTAATTTGTAAATAGCGGAAGAAATGAGTATTGTTCAGATTAAATTTATGGGACAGTTGTTCAAAGCTGGCAAATGTGTTATCAATGTACAGGTCCCCAATGCAAGATATACCCCTTTCAAACCAAGTTTGAAAGCCCTTATCAAGTAAAGATGGTTGAAAAAGATGATTATTGATTACAGGTGAATGTATGGAGATCTGCTGAATACCTAAGCTTGTCTTAAATTGTTTAAGAATACGTAGAGATTGTGTAACAACTATGTTCCCTTTGATATTTTTCACAGGGTTCCCGCGGGTCCTTAAAAAGTCTTAAAAAGTCTTAAATACAACTTTAGGTTTTTAAGGCCTAGAAAAGTCTTAAATTGTCTGGAATGTCTTGAATTTTCGAAATGGAGGTATTAAATTTGTGTATGGGACCGCCAGCGAGTGTGAGAGAGCGAGTGAAATGTCTCCATCTGGTTTCGTGTATTTGTTTAAACGGAAATGTATAAGTGACTATAAGGCTACTGGAGGAAGTGTAGTGGTTGCAGAGTGAAGATGTTTTCACGTGTCGTTAAAGGTGTGAAAATGGTAAGAATATGTAAAAATATGCCTTGCGTTTTCGTGGTAGCCTATAGCCGAGGCCTAAGAGATACGTAGGCCTAGGTAGCCTACGCGAGCGGTAGAGTGAGCGGGAGAAAGAGCTGGGTAAGCCAGTTAGCGATAGGGTGGCCATACATTCGGATTTAGGCCGGACAGTTTAAAAGTCCCGTCCAGCGCAGCCTCAAGCCGGACGCTCATTTGTCCTCCTTTTTGGAAGTGCGCTGGGTTTCTAGAATCTTTGCTCGGACGCAGCATCGTTTTACAAACTATTGACGCAAAGACTGCTGGTCAAATTATGCGTGGTGCTTCTGTTACTCATCTGATCATTTGCTGCGCAATTTATGAAGGAACCACGGACCGACAGAAAAAGAAAAACGTTTTCTCAATCGGGAGGAAATACACAATAAGTGTATCAGTTTGCATCTCTCCAGCGTCTTTTGCTGGCTTAGCCTAAGTAAATATCTGTCTTAAGTTATAATAGCCTACCTGTAATATCGGTCTGCAGCTTGCTTGCCAGCCTTTCCCAGTACTTCGCAAAAGTTGGCGTCGAAAGAATGTCGGCGACTGGCTACATAAAAAAACCGCATCTGTGTTCATATTATGTGCGTGATTGAAATGAAACCAACAGTTTTTCAGCAGGAACATGCGAGGAGGGGGTTTAACTTTTCCCATACATTTTTTTTTAAACAAGTTTTACAATGTTTCAGTCAAGCTTTGGTTGGTTTAAATACAACTGTTATGCAAAATGTATTACCTTTGATTTACTGTGCTGCATATGGGACAATATGCCTATTAGTAGGCCTATTACAATATTTAAATAGCTTAGTCTACCTTTGAAAAAATAAGGGAATCCACTCCAGTACACATGTTTGGCAAGTAGCCTAGGCTACTACAGACACAGGTGAAGAACAGTCAGCCTCAGCCAGTAGCACAACCAGATATGTACAGTCAGCTTCAAAAGCAAGCAGTCCAGACCCTAAAATTGGGCATAGCTGTGAAGGTAATTCACACAAAATTATTTTCTTTCACCAAAATATATTTGGTAACTTCTGTAGACATCCCAAATGGGGTGGGTGTTAAAATTAGTAGAAAAAAAAACTACTGCATAAAACAGTTTTTTGCCGTGGTATAGTCTTAATTTTTCCATTTAGATGTCTTGAAAAGGTCTTAAAAGTCTTTAAATTTGCACTTGGAAAATGTGCAGATACCCTGTTTCACAAGTTGTGGCAAAGACGCACAAAGCAGGGCGGGAAGTGAATATGGCTTACTTGTTGACCTTTCAATCAAGAGCCACGCTGGTGCAGAATCATTCCAATCCCTTAGCCATAGAGAGATGGTATTAAGATTTGCGGCCCAGTAGTATGAGCGAAGGTTTGGGAGGGAGAGCCCACCTTCCACTTTAGGTCGTTCCATGAATTCTTTCCTGATGCGGGCAGATTTATTATTCCAAATAAAGGAAGAAATCATCTGATTAAATGATCTAAAAAATGACTGTGGTATGAATACAGGTATGGCTTGAAACAAATATAGATATTTAGGCACCATATTCATCTTTATAGAATTTACCCTCCCAATGAGGGATAAAGGTAAGTTTGACCACTGCTTAACATCTTTTTTAGATTGTTTTAACAAAGGAGTGAAGTTGTTTTTAAATAAGTCAAAGTATGATTTGGTGACCTTTACTCCTAAATATGTGATTGAATCTAGTGAAAGTTTAAATGGTAGATTGGGAATTGTCCTGGCATTGGTGGTGATAGGAAAATAAGTCAGATTTATTTGTATAGCGCATTTAACATGCACAGAGTGCAACCCAAAGCGCTTCACATATAAGACATTGTCATTGACACAGACTAACAAAGACAATAGATGCCGGACGGAGCGGCGTAGTCGCCAGCGTACCGATGACACCAAGACATACATTTAAGAAATAACAAACACAAAAGATGCCTAAGATTTCTAAGATCTTAGAAACTACAATCTGACTACATTTTCGAGACGCGATTGGATACTTCCGCTGAGTCACATCCGGATTTGTTCGGGACGGGACCAGAAAGTTGCATATTCAGTTTGTCCGCGGAGAAGCACTAGGGGGAGACGAAGCACCCACCAAACAACCCAAAAAGTGTTGTAGAACCATCAGAACGACTCTCAACCTGCATAATTAAGGTCATTTTTGCTAAAATTGTTGCATAGGGCTTCTTTAAGAACTTCTGGTATGGTAGAAATGGGGTTGGCTACATACAATAATAAGTCATCCGCAAATAATGAGACAGTGTGTATTAAGCCGCCTCTTGTAATGCCTTCTATGCTTGAGCTGCTTCGTAAGGCAATAGGGCTCTATAGCAAGAACAAAAAGTAGTGGACTGAGTGGGTCCCCCTGTTTGGTCCCTCTCTGAAGAGGGAAGTATTGAGAGGAGATAGAGTTTGTGCGGACTGGCAATCGACTAGTTTTTATGGAAACACTGCAGCACAATAATGTATGGAGAAATACCAAATTTACCAAATTTCCCTCACAGGATCAAAAGAGTATACTTATCAATAGCACAGTGCAGCACAATAACGTATGGGAGAATAACGTATGGGAGAAATAGCAGAGTGGGCACCTCATTCTTTTAAGTTGTGTGCTTAGCTCATCCGCTTGGTAGCTGTTGTGTGCTTAGCTCACCCGCATGTTAGCAGCCAGTTGGTAGCTTTTAAGTTGTGTGCTTAGCTCACCCGCATGTTAGCAGCCGCTTGGTAGCTTTTAAGTTGTGTGCTTAGCTCACCCGCATGTTAGCAGCCGCTTGGTAGCTTTTAAGTTGTGTGCTTAGCTCACCCGCACGTTGGCAGTTGTGTGCTTAGCTCATGTTGGCAGCTGCTTGGTAGCTGTTGTGTGCTAGCTCACCCGCATGTTGGCGGCCGCTTGGTAGCTGTTCTCTGCGTTGAGCTGGACGGTCTCCGTGGCGTACTGAGTGTCCCCTGCGGCCAGCGACTTCTTCAGGTGCAGCTGCACGGTGGCGTCCTGCTCGTCAAACACCTGCACTACCACCGTCTCCACTGCGTCCAGCCGCACCAGCCGAGGAGATGTGATCAGATACCTACACACACACACACACACACACACATAAGACCAGACATATATATAGAGGACCAAACACAAAACAGTGCTTAGGATAAGGGCTCATCTGTGCCCAGTGCTTAGGACAAGGGACAAGGCTCACCTGTTGCCCAGTGTTTAGGACAAGGGACACCAGTGTTTAGGACGAGGCTCACCTGTTGCCCAGTGTTTAGGACAAGGGACAAGGCTTACCTGTTGCCCAGTATTTAGGACAAGGGACAAGGCTCACCTGTTGCCCAGTGTTTAGGACGAGGCTCACCTGTTGCCCAGTGCTTAGGACTGATTGTTGAATTTACAGTTAAGCACCCGAGTGTCTTCACACCTGATAGTTTACCAGTTGGTAACAGTTGGTTCTTCGCTGTGTAGTTTTGGATGGAAATGTCTTGACATTGCAAAGAGGAGACATTATCTGAGTTGTCTGTGTCTAAAGTAGAAAAAAGCAGGCTGCAACTAAACTAACTGAAGCACTGGTCCGTTTTTCTGACTGGCTAAACAGGTCAGATCTACATCTCAAAATTAATACAGTCTGTATTCTTCTCTAAAAATCCTCAAGTGCACAGCAGGCTGATGTATTGAAGTAGAAAAACTCATGGTTGCGCCTGATTTTAAATACCTTGGTATCATTTTAGACTCTAACTTTTAAAAAGCATGTTAAAAAGGTGGCTAATACTATCACATATAATTTGGCTAACTTTAGACACATAAGGCCATATCTAAAAACAGAGGCAGCCAAACTTTTTATGCATGCCATGATCTTTTTCCACATACAGTATCATACTGTCTCACAAGCTGGTCCCAAGCAAGCATGACACCTCTTACCAGTGGCGGTTTTAGGTACGGGCGAACCGGGCGGTCGCCCGGGGCGGCATCTTGTAGGGGGCGGCACGAGCGCTTAAAAAAAAAAAAAAGAAGAAGAAGAAGAATAAAGGTCGTTTTCTATTATCCATCACTTGTGTGAGGAATTAGGGAATTGGCGCCCCTGTTGCTCAGAAGGTAGGCCTACTGCACTGCACTGTGCAGAGGAAGGGGCGAAGGGAGGGGTTTGCGGGGGACAGTTCACCTCTGGGTCTCCTTAATGAAACGGGATCCACTGTATATAGCCTACAACAGTCTATTAGTGGGCTAAAATCAGTCACACCTTGACTTTCTTCTAAACAACTCACATCTCATAATGTTATGAATGCAGACCTATGATTCCTGCACATTTAATTAACTGTGTGAAATGGCAATGCTGTAAGCAGTATTTTGCCATCTCATTGTTTGCCATCTGCTTGTTTGTGCAGAATTGCCTAATGTTGCTTTAAAAATTACATTTAAAATGTCTCAATAAAAAAATGACTGTTTGAAAAAAAAGAAGATTTTTTTTGTTGTTGGGGGGGGGGCGCTCGGGGGGGATCTCGCCCGGGGAGTAATTGAGTCTAGAACCGCCACTGCCTCTTACACCAGTAGAAACCCTTTATAAACAAACCTTAAAAACACTAGATCAAAAGCCTATCAGCATTAACCACTGCCATATCATTACTTAATACAATTGATTATATAAACAAACCTTAAAAACACTAGATCAAAAGCCTATCAGCATTCATCACTGCCATATCATTACTTAATACAATTGATTTAATTTTGTCCGTTTTTCACATTATCTAGATGCCTGCCTTATTTTCAAAATATGACATGGGCTTGCCCCTCCACCACTGGCTGAGTTCATACAACAGAAGAGCAGTAGTGGCAGGGCAACTAGGGCAGCTAGGGCAACCACCAGGGGAGAATAGGGCAGCTAGGGCAACTAGGGCAGCTAGGGCAGCCACCAGGGGAGAATAGGGCAGCTAGGGCAACTAGGGCAGCCACCAGGGGCAACTAGGGCAGCTAGGGCAACTAGGGCAGCCACCAGGGGCAACTAGGGCAGCCACCAGGGGCAACTGTGTCGCACAGTACAGATGCAGTAAGTTTGCCAAACAGTCTTCTTAGTACGGGCCTCAAACTATTGGAACTGCCTTCCTACTGAACTCAGAGAGAGCAGCAGCTATCTAAGCCCTAGCTGCCCTAAACCACACTCAAGAGATGGATTAAAAACAATCAAAACGGCAGTATCTAGTTTCCCTCATCCTAGACACTGCCCTCATCCTAGACACTGCCCTCATCCTAGACACTGCCCTTCTTTATTTTTTATCTTTATTTTGTATTTTTTATTTATTTTATTGTCCCTTTCTCTTTTCTCTTCTTTCTTCTTTCTTAATTTGCTTTTAAATCTTTTAAATCTTTTCTTCCGTTCTTCTTATTAATATAATGTGATGATGTGTTGACCTGCCAAGGGACTACAGATGAAAATTAGCTTCTTTGCTAACTCTGGCACATTTACATTTTGAGTGTAAACAAAAAATGCCAAATGATGTGCATTGTCCCTTTTAAATAAACAAACAAATAAATAAATAAAGTTTTGTAAATAAATGTGTGTACTGTTTTGCAAAAAGTGTGATGCTTATAGTTCTGGGTTGATATTTTGCTCCTTGAGTGTGCGGTTTGGCTAACTGTGGGATGCTTTTGATTTGAGTGTTTAAGCAGATGAACACACCTGTGATGCCTCCCATAGCGCTCATGAGTGTGTGTGCATCTTCCCTAACGCTCATGAGTGTGTGTGCACCTTCCATAACGCTCATGAGTGTGTGTGCATCTTCCCTAACGCTCATGAGTGTGTGTGCACCTTCCCTAACGCTCATGAGTGTGTGTGCACCTTCCCTAACGGTCATGAGTGTGTGTGCTCACATCCTTCCCTAGCCCTCATGAGTGTGTGTGCTCACATCCTTCCCTAGCCCTCATGAGTGTGTGTGCTCACATCCTTCCCTAACGCTCATGAGTGTGTGTGCTCACATCCTTCCCTAGCCCTCATGAGTGTGTGTGCATCTTCCATAACGCTCATGAGTGTGTGTGCTCACATCCTTCCCTAGCCCTCATGAGTGTGTGTGCATCTTCCCTAACGCTCATGAGTGTGCTCACATCCTTCCCTAACGCTCATGAGTGTGTGTGCTCACATCCTTCCCTAGCCCTCATGAGTGTGTGTGCTCACATCCTTCCCTAGCCCTCATGAGTGTGTGTGCATCTTCCCTAGCGCTCATGAGTGTGTGTGCATCTTCCCTAACGCTCATGAGTGTGTGTGCTCACATCCTTTCCTAGCGCTCATGAGTGTGTGTGCTCACATCCTTCCCTAGCCCTCATGAGTGTGTGTGCATCTTCCCTAACGCTCATGAGTGTGTGTGCATCTTCCCTAACGCTCATGAGTGTGTGTGCTCACATCCTTCCCT
>NW_027468848.1:1435000-1440000 GCF_046254945.1 Alosa pseudoharengus
AAGGCGGACGGCGAGCCGGGTTAAATGGCCTTCTATATCCCCACAAGCTGCGATTCGTCATGCTTTGGATGTGACGGGACTCATATATTCATGAGTCTGAAGTGGAAAGAAATAGCTAATTCCAAATTCATTATCCCGTTAAGATCTTTGTAGCTATAAAGTAAGGGTGAATGAAACGAGAGCTTGTTCAAAAGGCCCAGGAATTTCAGACAAAACAGGATAGAAAGGCGATTAGACGGTTGACATGGTGTGAATAGCGATGGAATTAGCCTTCACGGTGTATCAGCGGTGGAATAGCAGCGCCGGGAGACACGGCAAAAAGGGGCCGTACTCGCGAATGAATGGGGGGTCCGGTAGCGCGCGGTGAAGAATGAGTTTTTTTTCCCTTCATTGTCCCCAAGTAAGAAGAAACTCCCAGGTCAAGCACTGCGCACGTGAATATAATACCACTCATAGACCACAGACACCGCCTGCGCAAAGACCTGGGGAATTTGCGACAAAAGGTCTAATAGTGGAAGAATTTAGCATTTCAAATATATTTTAAATCAAGACACAATTTTAAATTATTTACATATACATAATATAATATTCCCAAGATTTAAAATGAATAATGGAATAATTTACTTTTTAATCTCATTATTTTATAACGGGATGAAGAAGAAATGTAACATATTTTTGAAGCAGTCAAAATAAATAAAATCAACGTTTTCTTAATCTCCAAAATACTTGTACGTGTTTAATTCATTGTATGCTACGAATACCATTCTCTCGTGCCACGGATTGTCAAGGTGAAACGTGAGAGCTGTGCTTACCTCCGGAGAAAGACTGCGCGAGCACCTCGGCGGTGAAGGCGGTTTTGGGGCACACAGGGCTGCTCTTGTCCTCGAGCAGGTTTTCGCCCAGCACGTTCCTCCAACGGCCGTACAGGAAGCTGTGGAGGATGTCGGACGTGATGATCTCTGAGAGGGAGAAGGTCGGAGGCTTAAATCCCGACTTCAACACTAAGGCTTCGGCAGGCAACACAGAACCCATAGCGCACCAGTGCCCTAACTTTATCTAAGTTCCCTCGCTATGAAAAGTGTTAGAAATAAATCAACAAAACTTAAATCGCAGGGAACACAGACGTCTGTTAAATGTGTAAATTAATTAAAAAATAAAAATAAATGGTCAAATTAACTGTGCTTTAAGAACAAACGTGTTAAAAAGAAACTCTGAGAAGAAAGTCTGTGTTTGCTTGTGACGCGTTGCGCTCTCGCGGGTCCCGGCGGTCTTATATGCTGGCGGCCTGACCCGCTCTAATTAGTTATTAATGACCCTCCCCTCGGGTGCTGCCCGCTTGTGCCGCCATAGAAAAGCCAGCTTCTTCATTGAGTGTCTTCGCCTGGGGAGAAGGGGAGTGTGTGTGTTTGTGTGTGTGTGTGTGTGTGTGTGTGTGTGTGTGTGTGTGTGTGTGTGTGTGAGAGAGAGAGAGAGAGAGAGAGAGAGAGAGAGAGAGAGAGCGAGAGAGAGAGAGGGAGAGGTGTTGGCGTGCAGGACAGAGCCACCTCCCTATTCTCCGCACGCGCTCCACCCCGTGGGGGCTCCGACTGAGCACCCGGTTCCTCTGATCAGTTCGAGCTCGAGGCGTCCGCCAGGAAAATGTCACACCGAAAGCGGAGCTCAGCGGGACAGCTCGCGAGTGGCATTCCGTTAAAAAAATCATTTGGAGAGGTGCTAGGGCCCATTCTCACTGAACCTTTTAAACTTAATTACTTTAAGTGTGTTAAATCGTGCGACCTGCTCCTGTAGCAATACAACTGAATTTAAATCTGATGAAACATGACCAAGAATGGTGATAACTTCTACACGAAAATCTTTTGTGAAGAGCAGCTATTAAAAAATAAACATTGACGATGGAAATGCAATCACATTTTAAAATAACGAACACATATTAGACATATTGAAATGGCATCAAGATCATTTTTTAAAAGTGTAAAATGATAGCCTAATAGAGCAAATTTGCCAAGCCATGTCTTAATGTAGCCTATATATCAATTAAACCACATAATAATGTATTTGAAGTGCTTCTTTTCTTTTTTCTTTTGTTACAATATGCAGATCCATCTGGGTCAAGTAACGTTTCTTTCTCCATCTATTTTGCTTCCCTAAGCGATTTAATATTCATGGCTACTAATATGAAGTCTTTAGTATTGTGTCTGCGTTTGGAGCGGTCTATAGGCTTTCTTTCAGCGCCCCCGGGTCTTTTCTCCAAGCTTTTTCAGAGTTGATGGACTGAGGCTAAATGGGCAGTTTCCCCCTTTTCCAGCAGAGAGAACATCTTTATTCCATCCCAGGCGCGCAGGTTTCCTATTCAGTTTGTGCGCAATAATGCCAGGCCAAAGAAAAGTGCCGCAAATCAATCTTCCATGGTGGGGTTGAGGGCAACCCGACATCCATGCGCTGCTCTTTTATTTGGATAGCTACTCGGAGACGGTCCGCAAATCTGGACACGATTGCAAGAGGAGACAAGAAACACGAACAGAATGGAGAGGGGGGGCGAAATAAAGAACAGACTGGCGGGGCGACGGCGTGCGTAGAGGCGAGGAGGGAGACGAAGGTGAGTGACAAGGCAGGAAAGCAGATTAGAGCTCGAGCTCAACAGCTGCTTTTGGCGCTT
Organism: Alosa pseudoharengus; assembly: GCF_046254945.1. Lineage (NCBI taxonomy): Eukaryota > Metazoa > Chordata > Actinopteri > Clupeiformes > Clupeidae > Alosa > Alosa pseudoharengus. Next base: position 1,437,657 of record NW_027468848.1, read on the forward strand.
CGCCGCCTTCACGCGCCTTTTCACATAACAGGATGTCTCCCTCCTGCACGAGATTGGTTCATATTTATTTATTGATTTTAAATGTTTTTAGGTTAAATGATAAAAAAGATCTGCACAACATAACGAAGAATACAAAAATATAATTTTTAACGCAATGAGAATTGTAGGCCTATCATGTTTCAGATGTTGTTAAATATATCATATGAAAAGCTTATATATCTAGCATACTCTTACCGAAACTGACAAACATATAATATTATAACAATTTTGAAAAGCAAAATCCAATCAATTTCCATCAAGTGTTCTTAATCAAAGAGTTCCAAAAAACATTATTACATAATATTTTTTGTCAGAGACTTCACTACGCGCCAAGATCAAAGTGCAAAGTGAACAGTAAAAGGGAAAAAAACTTTCTTGAACTGTTGTGAATTTAGACATTTGCTAATGATGCTTTATACGCTATATTTGCCACTTGCCATTGGTCGGCAAGCCATCGCCCCAGACAGAAATCAAGTAACAAAACAGCTCATAACAATTTTGACTATCCAGATTTGTCTAGACATCTAGAACACAGGTCTCATTAATATTTAGTATACATAAGTCTTCATAAGGCTAGTAGTATCAATCACATTTTTGTTTCCATCCAAAAGTGTGCATTTTTGTCGAAACTATTTCCAACAGATACACACATTTGTAGTTCGAAAAAAGTTAGTGGAGCGGACAATTTCTGCCACTGACCATAAATAATGTAAAGGTTTAGCAAGTTTTAAGGACATTCTTTAGCCATTCTAATTCAGATGTGTCCAGATAATTAACTGCGAATTAACATCGAACAAAAGATGAAATGCAAATGATAAAGTGAAAGTAAAGAGAGGCTAACAGTATGAAGATAAATGGCCGTGCCCTCGATGCGTAATTTATCTGGCATTCATTGCTTCCCCCGCCTCCAGGACCTGAGCGCCTCCGCAGCACAAAGCAGCAAGCTGTTTCTGCCTCTTTTAAAACGGGAGAAAGGAGAGAAAAATCCCACAATAATGGAGATTTGCAAATGTTTTTCAATTGATTTGACTCAATGAACAGTGGATTTTTTTTCAGGGCGATGGAAATAGAGGAGTTTGGCTGGAAAGCCACACAACTGAATTTAAAGGGGGCTTGGTGAAGAGACGGGTTTTATGGTAGGATAAAATTTAATTAGCGTAGTACAGCCCTTGAGAGACAATAGGAGCTCAATATGTACCCAATCTGAATCTCATTGGGGACACGGTGCACAGAAAGTCAAAAGAATGGGGAAGAGAGGCAGGCTTTTAAACACGGGGTTCAGAAAAGCAGGGAGCCGGGGGACACGGCAGGTGACTGGCACGCGTAAAAACAAGGGGGACACTTTTGGCACAAGGCTGATTATTTGAGGAAGAAAGAAAACATGAAAAAATGCGCTTTCTTCAGGTTCTGCCCACTCCGACCAGCTGAGACGGGCTCTTTCAAAAGGAGGATAAGAGCGGCGACAGAGGGTTTCAAAAACAAACAGACATTAAAAGTACTTTTTGGAAAGGTGCAATATCTACAGAAGTGATTATGGGAAGGCGCCCAAATGGTAGAGGAAATCTGGCGCTAGAATGACTATTTTTTGCATATTCATACTGTGAACACATGCATTAAAAGCCAAAAACCAATTCAGTGGAGTTCATTCATTGTCATATAGCACAAACACAATTTCAACAAAGCCAATGAAAAACCGCTTGCATCTGCGTCTGCTTTAATGGTCTTCGTTAATATTACTGAATGTGGCTTTGACTGACTAACGTGTGGGTTATCCCACGGCTCCGATATTTGGATTATTTCAAATGTAGAGACCGGGCCAGTATAATATGGATGAACACAACATCGTTGACATAGTATAATTATGTTCATCTGATTTCTCAATAGACGCTATGAACAATACCTTGAAGAATAATCACTCTGGTAAATATTACAAAAAGCAAATGCATTTTCTACGAGACTGTAATAATCAGTTGATGTATTTTAAAAAGTAACTAAGATAAAATAGAAGTATTGAGTATTTCTAGCCTATATGGCATTTTCAAAATTAAAAAAAATAAAATATTGATGGCATTTGAAAAAACTAAATCTTGTATAGAAAATTATTCCAACAGGCCAATTTAAATAGTTGAAAATGGGGAAATCGAATCTAACCGGGCATTATTGGTGTTAGTTTATTCTGCAGCCTGACTGCGTGGATGTCTGACTGTGAACACGATGATAATTAAAGACAGTTCCAGGTGAGGGCGATGTCTTGGCCACTTGACTGCCGTCTCTCGACATTTGGCTTCGGGTAGACCAACATTAA
>NW_027468848.1:1450000-1452500 GCF_046254945.1 Alosa pseudoharengus
CAAGGATTAATAATGGGCATGCATCCATTGGAATAGCAGACAGTAGAATGTCCAACTCGTTCACAAAGTTCCCAAGTTGTCCTGGAGGGCGATAAATAACCACCAAGTATAATTTGTATGGTTCAGTTATCATGATGGCATGATATTCAAACGAGTTGTGGACCTGAGCAGGCAGCAACTGTGTAAACCTCCAATCATCAGAGACGAGAAAGCCTGTCCCGCCTCCTCTACCAGACGAACGACTGGTATGCGAAAAAGCATAACTGGTCGACAACGCTGCAGGCGTGGCAGTATTCTCCGGCCTAATCCACGTCTCTGTAAGCGCAAGCAATTGAAGCGATAACTGTGAGGCCAGAGCAGGAATGAAGTCCGCTTTATTCACTGCAGATTGGCAATTCCACAACCCTACAGAAAAAGTAGGACAAGCCTGCTGAACTGATTGTTGCCTTTCAACACCAGTACGCTTATTAACCTGACCGGATACAGGGATATGTTGAAGGCACATTATTAGAAGGATTGTCAGCTAACAAGACAAGGTGAGACAAGAGTGAAACTTATCTGAGAGGTGCCTTGCTTGTGTCCTTGCTCGGTGGACTCGTCGCAGGTAGACTCGATTCGTCTTGACACGAGTAAGTCTTGACACGAGGACGGCTGCACACGAGCGCTGACGCCTCCGCTGACGCTCCAGCACAATAACCACTTTAAATGCTAGTCCTAATTGATCACGCGGAAAACCACCCCCTCTAAAAACTCACGACACCAAGGCCAGTCTAAGCGCAATTAAACAGACAGCCGTAATGAAAACAATATCAACTACCACTACGGCTAATAACTAGTTTACCAACTTGTAACTATGACAACTACATAAACAAATCCCTTAACAACACGAGACTCCCATACAATTAAAACTTACAGCAAGTGCGGACGCAGCTCCAGAAAAAAACCAGTTGAGTTCAGTAAAGCTAACGTTAACAATCTACTTAGTCCAGCTACACTTAAAAACACCACCCCCTCTAAAAACTCACGACACCAAGGCCAGTCTAAGCGCAATTAAACAGACAGCCGTAATGAAAACAATATCAACTACCACTACCCACTACGGCTAATAACTAGTTAGCACACATACAAACGAGTGCTGTCAGTTAAACGCGTTATTAACGTTATTTTAATGGCGTCGATTTTTTTATCGCGAGATTAACATTCTTTTTTGCCTAGCAAACTTTGTTGTTTTTTTCACATGCTGTTGCAACAACTAACGTTAGAAAAACCCCACCACACACCACACCGGATTTCGCTAGACCGGAAACACACACACCACACACCACACCGGATTTCGGACCGGAAACAGAACAACAGGCGAGCCGCACACACTTGTTTGGGCTTGTGAGCCGCCAAAGACCTTAACCACACACACACACACACACACACACACACACACACACACACACACACACTTGTTTGGGCTTGTGAGCCGCCAAAGACCTTAACCACACACTCACACACACACACACACACACACACACACACACACACTTGTTTGGGCTTGTGAGCCGGCCAAAGAGTACTAACCTTACGTTGGAGTGGATGGCAAGCATCGCACTTTGCTGCCGTGTAAATCACGATTCAGTTCTATTTGGTCGGCGCCGCTCCATAAATCCAATGATCATCCAGCGTTTGCCAGTTAGAAACTTCAGTGCTGATGTGCGTGTGTGACAGTGCACTCATGTGTGCCATGGAATTCAAATATCACCGAAGCACTTCAAGCTCTAATCTAGCCTACAAGCTAAACATTATTTACACTCGCACTGTTACACGTGAACTAAACATGGAGATTTGGACTATTTCTGTTTGTTATGCACCTCATTGAAATGTGCTGTAGGCCTGTATTGCATATTTCTCATTATGAAAAGTCAACTTAAAGATAACGAATGTAGGCTATATGGAGTATTTTCTGTTTGTTATGCCCTTTATAATGTGTGTACGTTTTGTGCATGCACTTCTGCGTTTAATATTGTTAATATGGACTTCTGCAAAGTTCAGAAATGCAAAATAATGGAATTTGAATCATGTGATAAAATATGTGATTACTCTCTATTAACTATAGAAATTAAACTAAAGAAACACACACACACACACACACACCACACGTACACACACACACACACACACACACACATCCAGCATATACTATATATATATTTTATAGCACTAATAAAAGTGATGACGTCACATCATACATCATCACATGACATCATCACACACATGATGACAGCACTCCTACCAAAACACTTCAATAGGGCCTATATACAACAGGGCAGCCGTGGCCCACTGGTTAGCACCTCCGACCTGTAACCGGAGGGCAGCCGTGGCCCACTGGTTAGCACCTCCGACCTGTAACCGGAGGGTTGCCGTGGCCCACTGGTTAGCACCTCCGACCTGTAACCGGAGGGTTGCCGTGGCCCACTGGTTATCACCTCCGACCTGTAACCGGAGGGTTGCC